>NW_025110711.1:0-17510 GCF_011392965.1 Frieseomelitta varia
TTTTTTTTTTTTTTTTTCCATCGAACAATCGACTTCACGGAGTTAATATAGCAACGCGATAGAGTGGAGTTTTCACTCGGTCTCGATCTCTCCCCTTGGTACATGGGCATTCAGAAATTCTGAACTGGGCCGTGCCGCGAAATTCCCTCGATCGATGGCGTTTCACCGTCTCTCTTCACTCCTCGTGGGGTCACAATACGCCTTGGAGTCACGCACTCCTCGCCCGGGCTTTTCAGGTTAACTCGCTTCGCTCATCGGCGCGCGGTGCGACTTTTCACTGCATTCAGCCGCGATGAACCCGTCTTTCACTGCTTCTCTCCCTCCTCCTCCCGTTGTACAAAGCTGTGATGCTCTTTGTTCGTCCCTTTCCCGAGTTTCTTTTCACGCGTGACACGCGTGCGTCGTGCGAGACGACATCGTAATTCAGTGTCTCTTCTTCTTGACCGAGATTCTCTGACGGGGATTTTTGACTTTGATTGTGAATCGAAATTGCAGAGTAACAGAGCGGATTTTCACGTTTCGTGAAAATATGACAAAAGGCCTCCCATTCGTTTGTCAACTAAATCCCAACAATTTTATCCACGCTATATAAATCCGGAAATGAAATCACTCGTAATAAAGAAAAGCATGTGGACGATTTTTATTTCTATTTCTATTTCTATTCACGTTGCATTTTATTCCTGCTCTTAACTGTTGATGTTCCCCTCCCGGAATGGCCTCGAAAGAGATCTGCCTTCTCGCTGGGGTAATCAGCTGCAGTCATCGAGCCGAGGAACAATAATAACGCGTGGTTTACGATACGAGCGTGCTTTCGTATCGGCCACCTACGGCCCGAGCTACACGAGCTACCACTTTGCGCGCACTTAGGCAGCGCACGAGTAACAATTCACCGAGCGTCCTTGCCGTCGAATAAACTACGCGAAATTATGGTTGCGACGTTGCGTCGCGTAAATGGCTCGATAGAAAACGTTGTGTCCACGGCCATCATTGAGCGATCAGCAGCCTCCTTAACGAAGCGCGAAGATTCTACTCTACGGGTCGAGTAAACAATAAAACCATTTAAACAAGTGTTTCGTTCGGATCTGCCGTCCGTTTTATTTCTTAAATCAAGATGCAGCCTGGAAAAGTGTAGAATTTTTAATTGTTTCCTACTGTCGAATTACGAATGTATGAAAATCTACTTATTCATTGGTCCAGTCGTTATTTTAACAGATTGATGCTTGAATTCGATCGATTCGGTTGATTTTGAAATACCCTCGCTGCGGATCGTGCCTTTCTTGCGATATTTTTACGTAACACGTTGCTCGCGCAACTTTAACTAATGCGTATAAAACATAGTAAACAAGCTAAACGAAGTATTTTATATAAATATCACATACGCGTGATTAAACATAAACTTCATTCGTATCGTCGTAGCCAATCGTCACACGTATTAATGGATAAATATATTCCAGAAGCTCTCTCTTCTCACTCCTTTCCTTTTTGTCAATTTCGCCAATTTGCATTTTTTATCCAAGGACCGTTTCCCCCGCGGAAATGATTGCCGATAATCGTAATAAATGCTCGACAGCATTCGTTTCCGGTGTCTGTATATTTCACGACAGCCGAGGAAGCAGGAGTCGACGTTAAACAGATGCGGATTCGTCGAGAGATCAACGAAGTCTCATTTACATGAAGTAATTAGATCCCGTGGCCTGACCGATACCAATTCCGCGCAAGAAACGATTTTCACGATGCGTAACGACGGGCTCGACGATTAACCCCTGAGTCAATTACCTCCCCTCCCCGCGCGTCGGCGAAATATATTTGTCTTTTATCCATCCAATTAGTAAGTCAACGATATCACGATGACCAAACGCGTTTTATAACCGGTTTAGGATTAACTAACATCCTCTCTCTCTCTCTCGTTTGCCCTCTCGCCGCGTCTTTCTCTCGGCCGAGCTACGTTCCCCTCTGTCTCTCTGGCACTCTCGCGGTTTTCTCTTTTTCTATCGGCACACACGCGAGGAATATTAATTAACGCGGCGATCGATTCCGGACGCCGTGTCGAAGTGTACGTTAATTCAGAGATTGAATCGCTCGCCGTTGATAAACGAGGCGCGACGCGAGCTCGCGATTTTAACCTCGGCTGATCAAAATCGCGCCGCGCCGTTGGCTGGTGAATTTTCGACCGTGAATTGGCAACTCACTGGCGGCGCACTGATTTTTTTCACGCGCTAATTGCGTCGTTTCCTGTTTCTCCTGTTCCTCTTACCCTCGAGGGAAGGAGATTTCGATCTTACGCGCGTCGCGTATTTCTTCGTTGCGCCATTAACGTCCGCTGCGCGTCCTTCGCGCCGTATCTTTGGCAGCGATTCGAGAGTTCGCTTCTTTTGACTGTGAAAGGAGAGGACCAGGTGCTCGAGTTTAAGCGAGAGAATGAGGAATAAGCAAAATTTTTTAGAAGATTATAAAACGATTATAACGCATTTTAGTTTCTATTGTTAGTGGAAGATTGTTACTTCTGAAATAGTCGCTGTTAGCACTTACAGGTTTACTCCAGTAGTCGTCCGAGTCCAGATTTCTCGTGACAATCGTCTGTTTCAATTTCTATTTCTTAGAAGATTGTTAGTTCTGGAATAGTTAGCATTTACAGATTTGCTCCAGTAGTCATCCAAAGCTTCTCTTTCTTACTGAGACTTTTTTTCAGCCAATTGCGCAACTCGGATCAGTATAAATCAGCACAAACGTAACTTTGAAATTGTACTCAACTAGACAAAACTAACTAACGAATAAAAAAATAAAATATATACATTTTACAAATTTTTTGCCCACCTTTCGCATCGAATCTATCGTTAAACTTGAAAGCGTAGCACGCAGATGCCCTCCAGTCAGTCGCATCTGAACATCCAAAGGTTTAATCTCTTGAAAAATAAAGAAAACAAGCGGATTTAAAGAAATTTATCGCGTAGCTAAACGTCAGCAGGAAAAACCAACTAGTGAACTCTAAGAAATAAAATGTACACATATGTATATTCTGCAAAACTTTCTGCTCGCATTTCGTATCGTAACTCGAGCGTGACGCGCAGATTTCCTCCAATCAGTCGCATCTGAGCATCTAAAGGTCTAATTTTCCAAAAAGTAAAAAACATAGGAAAATTTATAGAGATTCATCGCGTAGCTTTGAAATTGAACTAAACGTGCAGGTAGATCCGCAATTAGTAAAATAAGATACATATATATTTTACAAACCTTTTGCCCATGATTTCCCAAATTATCTATTTAATTAATCTATCGTTAAATTTAAACGTGACGCGGAGATTACTTTCGTCTGAACGAAAGTTTAAATTTCTGTCGAAAGAAATAAAAAAAAAAAAGAGCAAAGAGGATTTAAAGACGTTTGTTGAAAACTTCTCGGCGAATCGGACGAGCCACGGTGGCAATTAAATCCGTTCGAATCACTTTCACTGGAAAAGTATTACGGAAATTTGCCTTAATGGCGCCCGATGGACGATCTCTTGCCCCCTTCGTCGCCGATTGCTGAACCGATCGGCCCGACGATTCCTCACTTCCTTTGCTTCGAACTGACTGTCGCGAAACGAATGAAATTTGCATCCATTAGGCGTCGATTAAAAAGAAAAGACGGCGGACCGGGTATGACGATCGCTACGAGCGAATAAATTCTCGTACGGATTTCTCGTTCTCGGGCTCCTCGGACCATTCCCGCCGCCAAGCGTGTGTTCGTGTGTGTTGTCCGTCTCTTCTCTGCCGCGAGGAAACAGAACTTCGACCTCGGCCGGCTCGTTTTAAGCGTTCGTCAGCTGAACAGGCAGCGCGCCACGGTTTCCACGAATGGGAGAGAAGGTCGCCTCGCGCGACCGTTCAGCGAAATTGCATGTATAAGGCCATAATTAACGCGAATAATCAATTAGCCAAGCGAGCCGAATTGACATCGCTATCGGACGGCTGTGAAAACACGTGTTACGTAATGAATATAATAATATTTGAGCGAAAAGAATCTCTTTTACTTTTTTATGCAGTAGCTACTGTACAGGGTGTCGTGTAAATAAATGGCGGTAGCAGGACGTTCGATTGTATACGTAAAAAAGGAAGAGTCGAGAAGAAGGAATAAAAATGTTTTCATTGAAAACCTTCGTTTTCGAGGAAATCCAGCTTGAAGATCTATCAGATGTACTTGAATCCAGCTAATATTGAACGTGACAGAAAAGAATGATAAACTGGAGCTTTTCCTACGTAAGTGAAAAATGTGAAAGGAAATTTTTCTTAGATTCAGGTAATTCTGAACGTGACAAAAGAATGATCAGGACGACGTTATTCTGCGTAGAGAAATAAGTAAAAAACGCGGAAGAAAATTTTTTCTTTGTACGTAAAATATGTTTCGTTTGTGATAAAAAATTTTATTCTTTGTTTTCAACTCATTTTTTCACGTAAAATCATCTTCTACTCGGTTGTACCCTCTATGTATATTCAACCATAATTATTTTCTATTTTTATTTATATTATTAATTCATTTAAAATCAAAATTTAATATGTAATTTACATTAAATTTTAATTAATATTATAATTTTTATATTAATTTTATAATAATTTATAATAATTAAAATTTATATTATTTATACAATTTATATATAATTAATATATATTACAATTACTTGTAATAAGTAGTATTTTTATTTTTATTTTATTTTTAAATAAAAATATTACTTATTACAAGTGTGAATATATATTAATTATATTTATATAAATATATATACGTGTTTATTCTTTATCTCTTTCTTCTGTCGCCTCTTTCTCCGAGATTTTCGTCACAATACTCAAATTCAACGATTAAGAATATCCAAAGATCGACGAAAAGAATGCCTTTCTTTTCATTCTTTATATCTTGTTCACTTTTTTTCTGCCGCCTCTTATTTTACGTGATTTTCGTCGCCATATCCGCCACTAATTAAGACCTAAGTCTGCCTTTTCCTTTTTGTATCTCGTCCACGTTCTTCCCTCTCTTCCGTTCTTCCTCGACTGTTTCTCTGCAATTTTCGCCAAACATCGATCGTCGACAACCAATCAAAATGTTAATTAATTTTTTGCTCCTGTCTTTGCTCATCCACGGCTTCCTTCGCTCGTCGTCGCGTCATCAATGATAATTAACGAGTGAATTTCTCGCCAACTCGCGACGACTCGCGCGACGAAAGGGGAAATCATCGTGTTTTGTAAGATAGGATTTTCTATAAGCGTCAGACGTGTGATGTACACGCGTTAATTGGAAGAGCGTTGCGCAACGGATCGATGGCTGGCTCTTGGTGAACGAGGAGTGCCTTTTAATCGGGTTAGTGTGTCGATTAATCGACGGTAGAAACCGTCGTTTCGACGAAACGACACGACTCGTTGTGAAACCAGAGCCCGGATCTCGTTATCAGATTTTTCTTATTTTCCTCGATAACTGTTTATTAAATTGTTGCAACGTTCCCGGCCATTTAACGATGATTATGTGAACACTCTCTTGTTTATTCTCGTACCAGACTGATAAGCCAGCTAAACGGTATTGGTTATAAAGTTATTCATAGAAACGAACCACTTTTATTTTTTAATTCTTTCTCTCTTTCTTTCTTCGCTGTTTGTTTAAAGTAAATGAGATAGCAACGTGGACAGCAACGTGATCAGTAGAATGTTACGCTGCATCGAATTGCTGTATTTCTTTTTTTCTTTTTTTCCTTCAATTTTAATTTCATACACCAAAAAATTCTTGGAAATATTAGGACCGTTACAAAATTCTATTCTCGCAGGTAGTGAAGAATTTCTATTTAAAAAAAAAACTGTTCTTTTTGCTGAAAATAAATTTTTCAACAACTGTATTTTACAACAATTTTTTAATAACTGTGTTATTTTCCCTCTATTTAATTATCTCGTATTCTGCTTGCATAATTGTCTATGCATTTGTTTTACAATTTTGTAAAACATTTTATCTTTCAATTTGTTAAGAATGTTTGCAATTTTGAGTATAAATCTTCATATTTTGCAGAAATTATTTCAACTTTTCGATATTTGATTCATTCAGTCTCTAATGAACAAATCAAAAAAATTTTTAAACCTTTAATATTATTATTATTGTGGATTTCTACATAAGCTCATATTTTCGGGGATGTAATTAAAAAGACAGAACCTCGATAGAAAATGTTAGTCACACGAAGCACTATACTACTGTCACGTGACTAAATGTAAATGTAAAATTCCTCATAGATGCATTGCCACGTGACTAAAACGAGTCGGGAAACTAAAATATTCAACAAAACAAAGACCAATTATGAAGATTTACTTCGAAACACCTATCTGTAGAAAGAAATATTAAGAGTGTAAAGAATTAAATCAACGAGTTAAAGAAATATGAAAATAATATAAAGAGTTAACGCGAATCTGTATAAAACTCGAGCGAGAATTTCGAATTTCACCATGTTCGGGGTTCGGAAAATATCGCGTTCTTGCAACGACACTCCACGCATAGAGACGTTCGGAATTCGGTCTAAAAATCGGAACGTTTGTCCATGAACGGACTCGTCGATTTGATTCTGCGTGTCCATACACGTGAAGAGCCACGTGCAACCGAAATAATCTGCGATCTTGTGTACCAGCGTATGTTTTCTGCCACACGGTTTATCGCGATCATTAATACGTCCACTCGCGACCGAGTCCGGAATTTATCGGCAGATAATTAATTTCGTTACATAACGCCGTCTTTAATCGGTCATTAAGGCCTGCTGCTCCCGGGGCAGCCGTCTTAATTCTACAGCAGCACGTTTCTTTCGCGCTGTGACGCAAAGTTGGCCGGTATTTTCCGAGAAACTCGCGCGAACTCTTGGGTAAGTTTTCACCAGAGAACACGATAACAACGCTGGTCAGTTTTCGAGGACATTTTCAACACCTTTGTGACTTGTAACAGCGAACGATTATGAAAAATTGTCGATAATGGTGGAGGTATAACTGTTGTAATTCGGTGAAAAGAAAGTCACGTAAAAATTTGTTTGGTCTCGTTTCAAACTCGTGACAGTTCTGAATTCCTTTTCGTTAAATATCAGGTGGGAAAGTAAGGATGTCTCTTTTTCTAAATAGTAAAAAGTTTAATTGTCCCTAGGAAGATTGAGAAAAATTTTTTCGTTACCAGAACCATCGTGTACTTGAAGGTTGAAGTCTCCTCTTTGCAACGACCCCTTAAAATTTGCTGTACGATTCTGTTTTCATAGTTTTATTGAATTTTGAACTTTAGTTGGCTGACGTTCTAATCGCTCGTGTAATCTTCATACGACTAATAACGTCATTCCCAAAACTCCGATCGTTACGTTATTAATAAATTGACATTCCTCGAGAAGGTGTAACTTGGAAATTATTCATTCATTTATTCACTTACGTTCATTGTATTTCATCGTCACAGGGAACAGCAAATGAATTATTCATCTCAACCGATCGATCCTCAAATTTTATATAGCGATAAATAACGAAAATTAACTAATCATCTTTTCATCTTGCGAGTAAATAAAATTCTAGCGTATCTAGCTTGTCAAGCGGTCAAGTCGATCGGATGACTATAATTTGGTCGTTTTAAAAAAAACTGATTAAATCAACTGTATACATAGCCTACGTTAAAAATTCTTTTCCAAACGTTCGGAAATGCTCGCTTCGTTAAGACGATAGATTACGTTTCGTTCGCCGTTTTGGGGAGACGAAAGAGAAACTCGTAGATACGTAACGCGGTCTCCGATCTGTTAACTGTGAAAATTCCTCGGATCCTAGTCGCGTAATTGCGTAATTACTGGAATCGCGACGGGGGCATCGCGCGCGGTTCTTCGAGCCGCGACGGCGTTATCGAGCGACGTCGTCGAAATTCTCGGAAGCGGACCGACGCTCCGTCGTGACCTGCATTACAATAAATTTTCTGGCGAGCGGCTTGCAACGCTTATTAAGTCCGGTGGAAAACCGAGGCATTGATGCTGCGCCCCGATAAAACATCATGACGATTTTCCAGCGGAGATTGGCCGCCGGATAACGGCTCCGGGGGCCAACGAACTGGCCAGTTTCGAGATCTCCGGCTGTTGCTTATCTCGTTACGAAAATAATCTCGTTCGATGAGGCTCCACGAGCCGGACAAACGAACGGAGGAATGAAGGAAACCAGTAAATTCTGCGCCTTGTAGTTCGATTTTTAGGCGAACGTCGGGTTGATAATAATCGGAGGGAGTTTTTAGTAAATTCAAATACGAACGAGAGAGGTTTGTTACAGTTTCTATTTAGCGAGTGAATGTTCTATCAATGTACTTGGCGTGTAAGAGCAGAACGAAACAACATTCGTGAAACTATTTTACATTATACTGTGAATATAATGTAAAAATATTATTATAATGGGAAATATGTAATTTAATATGTATTATAATGGGAATATAATGTAAATATGTAATTTAATATGTATTATAATGGGAAAAGTTATTGAGACACAAATATTAGTGCTGTATAGCAACAGTTTCCAAGCCTTTTCCCCTCTCGTACCCCTTGATTCGTTTGTTTTTCTTTAAATTTTCTTAGCTAAATAATCAAACGACACAAATTAACCGGAACTCAAAACTCTGTAACTTTGTTTCTGTGTTTTTATTTTAACTCTTTTTTTTCGATGATTTTGGCCCATTTATCGATATTATTTTCGCGCATCATAGGTTGAGAATCGCAGGAAAAGAAACGAGTGAGAACAGTTATTACAACAAGATAATTTAGACGTCTAAATTCTTTCGTTTGTCGAGATAGTTCGATTGCTCAAGAATTTCATTACAATATTCCAAATCCCGGGACTAAAACGTCATCATTGTCTGTTTCTAATATGCGTGGCCCTTCGCGCGAGGCACCCTTTCATTCGAGCGAAAACGATCGTCAATCGTCTGACGATCGAGTTTGACAATTGCGCGAGATGGAGAAAGGGGTTTCTCTCGCGGGACGACCAGGAACGAAAGACCGGCTAATTAGTCGAGCTTGGATCACGCGCACCTGTGTAACGACGGAAGAAAAAGAGGGTGCGGGGGGTGGAGCAAAATTCCCCGTACCATTTTATCGCTTATCGATCGAGCGTGTAGGTCGATTTTTCCTCTTCGCGTCGTCCATTCACCGGCAGTCAAGATAATGCGGCAGTAACGTGAACGGATGACGGGGTCGAGCAGTTAGGCCTAACAAGCGGGCCGATATAGCTTAGGCCCGATATCGTCCGATCGACGATGTTATCTTCGTACACGAAACAGCGAGCAAAAGAAGCGACGACAGGGGAGGGGAGGAGAGAACGGAGACCGGACAGTCGTCTCCGGTGACCGGCGACTAATTACACGATTAAAATTCAAGCGTGTACCGAGCAGAAAGTGAGAGACGACGACGAGTCGCAAACTCGCTGCAAAACGACGCAGTTCGCGATAAGAACGCGTCTACACTGACCGGCACGCGTCCTTCTTCCTCGTTTTCATCGCGAACGTGGAACGATCCTCCGGACGTGGAAACGAAAGATTTCCCGAGCATTATTCAGATTAGATCGGCCGCGAAGGAATTCGAATTTTCTTCCTCCCCGGCTGTTGGAAACATCGAACGTTCCTAGTCGAAAGATTGTTGAGTCTCCCCGCGGTTCTTGCAGAGTGAGATTCTCGCCCGTGTCTCGTTCATATTAATTAAATTATTATTCGATATCCAGGAACTTGGATCGCGGCATTTTTAACAGCGAGAACTCGTTGTATATTTATTGATTCGAAGTGTCTTGCCAGGTTTCTAGGTAATTCCCGTTGGGTAATTTAAGCGTTGAAATTATCCACCCGTTCGCTTGATTCCTAGGAATTTAGTATGCAGCTTCAAGCTTGAGAACTTATTTGACGACGCGGACTCGAGACAGTTGATTTCAAACGAATGGCTCGGAGTCACCTCGATTTTCTCTAAGGGAATTAAATTTCTTTACCGATGACAGAAGATTTGTTCATTTAGTTTCTTTCGGAACGATCGAGAAATAACAATGGATGCTACAGTCAGAGTTAATACGATGTTGACTAAAAAGAGGAAGTATTTAATTATCCGATTGGAGGCGAATGCACGCGAGCAGTAAGTCGGCGAGCGTAGGGGTGAGAATTTCCCCATTAGGATGTGGTTGAATGGGGATCAGAAAAGATCGGAGTGATGATCAGTCTTTCGACAGTTTATGATCACGGATGCTGGATCGAGAAAGGAACGGAGAAATTAAACTAACAGCGAGAGACGAGCAATTAGTATCTTTAAACTGGCGCTAACTAGGCGGCGAAACCCACACGTCACCCACATCTCTCTTTCCACTTTCACCTTCGACACATCGCGAAGGTACACTGAGGAAATTTAGAACGCAGAAACTAAATAACAACAGCAACAAACACGAAAAGGAATCGCGGCTGGCTGAGAATTATATCACTTCTAAATATGAACCAGAACATTTAATATTATGTTAAATCGCGTGCAAATGCATCGTGACAAAGAATAACAATTTAATTACTTATTTATAATCGACGCCTCTTAATTGACGAATAGCATGAATCTAAAATCAAGGGAAACGAGTTTATCGTAGAGATAGAAATTTGCGTGTATTTTATTTTATATTAATAATTTTTGCATTTACAGTATATAGGGGAATTCTTTTGAAATATTATTTATATTTAGGAAAAATTCTCTACATTTTGCTCTTAATTTGTTATAAATATGACGAGAAAGTCCAATTTTCGCAACGTTGAGAAAAGAGTTTTCAACCAGGGGGGGCTCAACTATACAATTCCTTTCCCGTAGCCAGAATAACTCATAAACGAATAAAAACTGCTCGCTAATTATAGTTGTTTGCACCAACAAAGTCATTCGATACTTACAGGCAAGTCGTTTAACATTTTTCCAACGGTGCACAAAATCAAAGTTCCAAAACGTGGACGGGTACGAGCGCGAGATAGCTTGCAAGTTACACCAACGAATGTCCAATCTCGCAATGTTCCATCAGTTTGAAGAAACAAAAGAAGTAAATGAGCTCTGAGTAACAATAAGAAATGAACAAGCGCCTACCGTGGAATGGTAGGAGCACGGTAGGAAAGATGGTAAAGCGATGAGAAAATAAGAAAGAAGAGAGGAATGAGAAGGAGAAGGAGGAGGAGAAGAAGAGAGAGGGTGGTGAAGGTTGGACGAGCGGACGGGCCACCAGACGAAAAAATTCGGAATATTTATGCTCGGTATTATTAGCGTACGTCGGCGATATCTCGGTGGGCATCGCTAATTAGGCCGCGCGAACGGCGCTCCCGAGCCTTTCGGCAAACAGTGCTGGCTACTGTCTTTAAAGGTTCTCCACGGGTGCAATCAAGATGGTGGCGCCGGCCGCCCGGGGCGGGTCGATTCCGAAACTAATTGCCACGGCTAATTTATTCCCGCGACATGTACGCACAGAGACGCCATTCTCGGCTACCGCGTAATCGTCGCGACGTAATCGCCAAGACGCGAGAATGCCACCAGTTGGACACCGTCGGATGACCGAGGGAACAACCAGAGGGAGGAAAGGGGGAGGGAGGGGAACGCAGTTTCTCAACCCCGCGAAGATTGCCATCGGACCTTCGTACCTCGTGTCCTGCTTCGTAAACAACCTTCTGGTGTTTGCGCGGATAGTTTCAGTGAAACGAAACGGGGGTGAATGAATGGAGAAGCGAAGGGTGTAGAGGTAAAAGATTCGTGAGTATCGCGAGAAGGGCGAAGAATATTTTGTTAGAGATGCAGCACGTGAACATTTGGTGAAGATTTTTTTTAGATAAGAATATTCAGTCGTCTTCTTGTGAAAAGAAAAAAATGGGTAAAGAGTAGAATATTGGGGAAAATTTAAGGATGAATAAGAGAAGATTTTTGGATAAGAATATTTAGATGTCTTCTTGTGAAAAAATAAAGGACGAGGAGTAGAATATTGGGAAAGAATAAAAGTGGAAATCCTTTGAAATGTTTAAAAATCGAGAATTATCAGTCGAGGAATAAAAAGATTTGAGAGGGAGATAATTTGAAGAACATTTCTGATTCATGAATGAAAGAGATGAGAGTACGAGGCTGAAGAAAATATTTGGAATATTTGCATCTCTGCGGAAAGAGGAAGAAGGGACTTATAACAATCGAAAGGGAAGTCGTTAATAAATAAAAATATACTACAAGACAGAAAATTAGTGTAGAACTCTTTGAATGATTTTTCGTAGTTGAAAAGGTACGACAAATGAAGATAGTACGAACGAGGAATTATTTTGTTAAAAAATTTGTAAAAGATTCAACGACCAGTACGCGAGCCTTTTGAAACAGGTACTTAAGAATCGTTCAAAATCGTGTACTCTTACTAATCAGTATGCTAAATGCAAAGGACACCGATATTAATGTGTTCCCGCCGGACGTGAAGTTGAAGAGATTGATGCGATACTTCGCGGCAGAATGTATAATAAAAGAGCGAGCTGATCAAGACTGACCGACCGTTTCGAATTTTTGTCTAGGGTCCAGTTAGTAAATCTCGCGGACGGTCCGAAGGAGCACGGTCGTAATTCTCAACGAAAAAAAAAGAAAGGAAAAAGACTCTTCATTAATTCGAGAGCGTAGTAAAAAGGCACCACGTATCTGGCGAACGAACGGTTTAGATAAACGATCGAATCAACAGAAACATCTCTCTTCGGGGAGAGATTCGAAGACATCTGAAGACGAGATACACCGATGATCTCGTGAAATATGACTCGCGCGATCGCCCGTAGAGTCGGCTGGAGGCGACTCCGGCGTGAATTGGGAGGATTGTAGTTGATTAGTAGCCGATGATTGCCGAACTTGTTAGAGGAGATCGAAGAAAGTTCCACGAGCTTCTCCTTTGGTTGCCTCATCGTTGCTCAAACAAGTTTCCTGTCGGTTGAATTAGCTTTAATTCGCCCGGAAAGCGCTCGGTAACGAACTCGGGCTTCCCGTTCAACCGATTGATCAGCCCGATATTCTCTATTGTAATTCGTCGATAAATTAAGAGAAAATAGCCAATACGATGAGAAGGATATCAGAAACAAGATCCGATTCTTCTCTGTCATCTGTCAGTATCTTTACGAATGCAGTTTACGAGTCTTCTACCGGGGTTTGGATTTGCCTCACGTTCCATCTTGTAATCGCGACGCATCAAGAGAGATTCTTAAATAAATAAATGAATGAATAAACAAGGCGATCTAATTCAATTAAAATTCTCATTTCGTGGCACTTTCACGTTGACTCTGGCGTCGATCTTTCGCACTCGTAAAACCGTGAAATCGTGTTTCTAAAAGCCTGTTGTTATTTATGCGATCGTAAATCGAAAGTTACAACGAACATCGAGAGTGAATTACGGTGCTATTTCTCACCGAATAAATTTACCCGGTTCATCGATTCGTTTGATTGCAGTTTTAGTTCTATTTTCTAATCGTCAATAGCGTACGGAAATAATCTCGCGTCAAATTAGCCATTCATTCGTAATTCGTTTCGTTCTCCTCGTTCACACGTATAGACTTTCAATCGTTGTAGAATAGGATTTTCTCCGTGTTTGTTCAGGGAAAATTAAAACATTAGGTTAGGAATAAATGTAGTTGAGTTAAATGTCAATCGCACGTTGCGAAGCAAGTTTTTCACCTTCATGTCGAAGAGCATGATCCTTTAATTTTTTCATTCGAGAAATTCGCCAACAACGACGCCGAGCATAGGAATCAGCAACAAAAGTGAGAAACAACAGAGGCGTTAATTCTATTCTGCGTGTTTATTAAATAAACTCTGCTACTCTCTCGGCGACGGTTTTACATTTATACAAAATTGGAAAAAACGGGCCTCTGGTGGCAGCAGACCTTTCGAAAACTATCGTTCACCATACGAATGATCGTATTTACAAGGCTACGTGAACTTTCAACTGGAGAACGACGAGTATATTTACACAGTATGTACAAAGACACGGGAGCGTGTCTGATATTGGCACAGATTCACGATACACTATGGTTGTCCCGTAGGAACGACGTTTTGTTCTTTGGGTCTCTCTCTCTCTTTCTCTCTTCCTCTCGCTATGTCGAGATCATTATTTGAACGATTCGATGGGCAAAAAAAGGAGAGTCCACGAGTTCATTCGGAATCGTGTCTCTTTTCTCAGAAACGCGTTCCACTTTGGTTATACTCCTCGCAGACGTATTCCACTTCGACTTGTCTGCTTGTCGACGGTTCTGGCTTCCGATCGAGCACATCTCCGAGTACGCTCTGAATCGTTTCGCCTATCGGAACATTTGGTTTTGTTGGTTGCAGATCTCCACGAACGTAAACAATTCGATTCCATCTCTCGTTGATTTTCTTCACTTTTCTTTTCGTAGCAGTTCCAGCTATCTTTTTATTCGCTCTTACGTCGTCAAGAATTCCAAGAAACATTCCAAACTGGTAATCTGCGTGCATACAGTGATTCCGTCGAGTTGTGTCTTATATTTTTCTTCCTCGACGTTCGCATATCTGCGTTTTTCGTTCAGTTTGCCAAAAATACCAAGAACTAGCGATTCCATCGAGTTCTCTCGCGTCTTGTTTGCCATTTTCCTCCTTCAGTCTCTCCTCAGAATCTCTGCATTTCTTCGTCCGTGTTCGCGAAAAATACCAAGAGAAACTAGCAATTCCGTCGGGTTCTCTCTTCAATCTCAAATCTCTGCGTTCCTCGTTCAATTTGCCAAAAATACCAAGAGAAACTAACTAATTCCATCTCGAGTTGCCTCGCGTTTTCTTCTTCTCTTTCAGTTTCCCACCTTCAATCTCAAATCCCTCTGCACTCTCCGTTCGCGTTCGCCAAGAATATTCCAAACTGGAACACATTCGGGAGTCCCTCGACTTGTTTCGAAGAGATGCAGAAAACTGTTTCGCGGGGGGATCGGTCGTCGATTCACTACCGATCGTGGCGAGTCGCTGGCTGCTCCCGTTGCTTTCATTCCCTGGACGGGTGCTGAGAGATCGGATGATGAGGCGTTAAACCAGGATGAGACAGCATTCCAACGGGATACAGGCTAGCCGGTGTCAACAGTCCCGGATGAGAGCCGTAGAGCGTCGTGTGATGCTGCCTGACCGCCGACATCCGCAGCTTCTCGATCTCTGCCTCTTGCATACGCTTCGCCTTCGCGCGGCGATTTTGAAACCAGATCTTCACCTGCAACAGCGAATCGATTCCCGTGTTTTTATTCGACGATCTTGTCGTGTACATGTGTTTGATTTTGGTCGCTCGTGTACGAAGCGAAGTTGCGATTTCACGTTTCGGTAATGGAACAAAGTAGAGACCTGACCGATCGGCGATCATCGACATTGTTATTGTGACTCGCAGCGGTTCGGCCATCGATCCGTTTTCATTCCACCCAATTCACCGCATCTCAACTTCTTTTTATTCATCCATCGTCTCGAGATCGTCTGACCGGATCATTCTGAAACCGCAGCGAAAACCACTCGACAAAATCGTCGAGCCGTTGTGGCTCGATGCAAACGATGTTACGAAGAGATGATATTATACTAGGCTTTCTACAAATACGAATATTCCTTCTCCCTATAGAATGATGTTTTTTCTTTTCTGTTTGTAATTTAACTAATATTTACTATAGTCATCCAACGAGAAACAAAAGTTAAAAAATCTGCGAAATCGAAAATTGGCGAGACAAATTTCACAAATTTTATTAGAAAATTAAAACGGTGTGACGTAATTTCAAATTATAATTATGGAAGGGATTGATAGTCTTAACAATCCAACAGTTATCGATATTATGTTATTATTAATCTACAACTGGACGATGATATATTCGATTTTAATTTTTCCTCCTGAGGAATTTATAGCACAGTATTTTCCACGAGAGCTCTTCAATTACGCGAACGTGACTGTTCGCGTTGTCCCCAAAAGCACGAGCACCGAACTAAAGTGCACGTTTAAACGAATCTACGGCAAGAATAGAGGAAATTTGTCGAGAGGCAATAGGTCTCCGCGACAACGAGTACGTCTAACGAATCGCCTCGTTGACAGACGCGACCGACGCGAAACTGCGCCTCGAGAGCGGGACCACGATCTGGGATAATTGGTTGGTCATCGTGCGTTTCGAGTAATTTGTAATCTATTAATAAAATCCGCAAGCGTTGTCCGCCAGCGTCGAGAATATCATGCGCTAATTACCACGCATCTGGCAAACATCGGGCTCGAGAGATTCGTACAGAGAAGAGCCTCGACCGGTGAAACTGAGTTTCGAGCCGATTTCTATGTTAACACGTTGGTGTGTGCCTCGAGTACGAGCTCACAGGTTGCGTCGTGGAATCGTGTTCGCGACGCGAGAAGAGGATGTTGTTGTTGGGAGCAAATGTTCGCAAGAAACACCGGAGTTTTGGATACAGAAGCTATGCGGTGAATCTATTGCGAGACAATTGAGAGACAGTTACTCTCAAAGTATCGAGAATCGAGTGAGATGTCTTTGAATTTAGTTTCGGAGATACTAATTTTCTGATATGAAGGTACGTATGATTAAGCTCTAACGATCAAAATTAAAATATACTTCGTCGACACGATATTCTAATTAACGATAAAATGATAGAAGAGTAACGTAATTAGTTATTGAAAATTCACTATCCGTTTCGTTAATTGGCTTCAATGAAAGAAGAGAAAAAAATAAAAAATAAAAAAAGGAAATAATTAAATTGAGAACGGAGTATGATTTCCAATTAGCTGCTCCCTGACGAGCTCAGATGCCACTAAGAATTCATCGCGATAATAATATATATAATAAACTTCACATAGTTGTTGTATTATTATATCACAGTAATATATCGAATAAATTTGAACTTCGTCAAATTCTAAAAGATTACGAAATCTGAAAGATACGGTAGAAATATTGACGATTTACTGATGTATTCTCGAATTTAAAAGAAAAAGAAAAGAAAAGAAAAGAAAAGAAAAATACAACTCGATAACGGGAAACAAACGACGAGAAAGTGTAACGACTTAATCTCGAGAAAATTTGAACGTGAAATGTATCAAAGGATGATCTCACCTGCGTCTCGGTGAGATGAAGCGACGACGAGAACTCGGCCCTCTCCGCGACGCTGAGGTATTGCCTTTCCGTGAACTTCTTCTCGAGCGCGAGCAATTGTTGCGTGGTGAAAGGCGTCCTCGGCTTCCGGTTCGGCTTGTGTTTCCTCAGGTTGCACTTGATCTTGGCCGGCTCGCCGTTCTCTGCAACCGAAAGCGTGTTCCGCTCGAGGATCATCCGTCGTCGTTGTCATTCATCGCCGCTCACGAGCCAGACCGCGAGCCAACGAGAGGCGTGGGGGGGCAGCAACCCGTGTTTCAACGGGTTGGAACGTCGGGCACCCGGTGCCGAACCCTGTTTCGAGCCAGACCGCAACGTCCTGTTTTTGCCGCGGTCCTGGATCCGGCCCAGCACCGCCAGGACAACGACTCTTTCTTTTCTTCCTTTTTTCTTTTTTTTTTTTTTTTTTTTTTTT
>NW_025110711.1:17520-92652 GCF_011392965.1 Frieseomelitta varia
GGGGGGGGGGGGGGGGGCTTCAATTCATAATTTTCCCGCCGGAACGGCGCCGCAAACTGGCGTCATTATCTTTTTGCCGGCCGACCGCAGGATTCCGGCCGCGAATCGCCCCTCGCTAACGCCTATCGCTTGTAGTTCATTAACGTCGCGCGTATCGTCCCACGGGAGAAAGGTGGTACGTAGACGCTCTCGAAATAATTCGTCCCGCGCGAGCACAGACTCCCTCTCTTTCTCTCTCTCTCTTTTTTGGTTGCATCATCTCCGATCAATTACCGATCCTCGTGTTTACACCGGTACACAGTGCCGGATACGACGTTTTGCGCGGGAATCTGTCCGTTCCGGGGACGCTTTTTCACTAGCTTTCTCGGCGATTTTGCTATTCGGGAGAGTGGAGTGGCGGTCGTTCAAACCAGGCTTTCTATTGGCAAGGATAGGTAAGATTACAGATCGGGATTATAAAGAATTTTTTTGCAAAGTTATTGTTTGTATAGCTTTTCAAAAAATATATAAACTATAAATTTTAACTTTATATATATAACTTTTATTATATATATTTATAGTTTATTATATTACATTTATTATATATATTTATAGTTTATTATATTACATTTATTATATATATTTATAGTTTATTTATAGTTTATATATTATATATATGTTAATAGTTAGATACACATGATGTTGTTATTCAGGAAAATGGAATGGTGGTCATTCAAAGTAGTTTTTGTATTGGCTAGGTTAAAGATCGGAATGTAAAGTATTTTTTTATAAAAAAACGTTAGAATTTCTAGTTTATATGTGTGTGTGCGTGTGTGTATGTATATATATTTAATTCATATACCATATAACGTTGAAATCTACGCTCATCACTCTCGATACGAAAAGATTGGTAAACTGGTCAGAAACGACGTCAACATTATCTGCCGATTACTTACACTCTCTGATATTTTTCACGGCTATCTTTAACCCTTGGATGAACTTTCAATTTCACTTCGACAATCGATGCCTATGTTTAATTGGTAAAACAGAAGCGAAGCTTCCTTCGCAGCGTTGGAAACCCACCGCGAGATAATGGACGATTATGTAAATCTTCAAATAATAACATCAACAGATAGCTGCGATCATTTAATTTAAAATCAGACGGCGGTTTCAAATATCTGCCTAAGAATTAAGTAACGGCATAATAAATTAAAATAGATGTCGTTTAATGGTATCGTTGCATTTAGGAAAAGATTTTCATTGTTTCACCTGTGACTTTGTAAATTATCTTTTCTCAGTGCAAGAACCAACTACGTATAATCCCCAAAAGTCCTCGAAAATCTCCCGACAATGTCCCAAAATCATCCCTTCCGACACTTGTCGGAACCAACGGTTACAGTAAGCCGGCAACAATCGAACGACACCGACACGACGAAACAGATGGAACATCTTATCAGAAACTCCAGTAGAAGCCAAGAGAAGAGGAGAGAGAGAGAGAAAGCGCGCGTCAAAACATATCGGTTATATTCCCCGAGATTTGTCTCGAGACAATTGACAGATTTGTAGGGCGGAGGTGAACGGCTGTGGAAACGAGCGATCTCTCGAGACGAGACAAAAGGCCGGTAAGATCTCGTTCTCGTTCTCGTTCTCCTCTCTCGTCGCGTCTGAATTTCAAATTTTCCACCGAGAGACCCGAGACTCCCCATCTCCTCCCCCTCACCCTTCGTTGCACGAAACCGCGTGCTCTTCCCGCTTCGGGAACTCGCGAGCCGAGGCTTTTGCGATTCCACCCTGACGAGGAAGACTCGTCCTTTGTGCGTTGATCTTCCATCTTGTGTTTCTTTTTCTGTCTCTCTCTTTCTCTTGCTCGCTAAGGGTCCCAATTAGTCTGGATATTCGTGGATTCGTCGGTTTCCGGCCGAGGACCGACAGGACCCACGAAATCGATTTTAATCCGGCCGATCGAGGATGCGCATTCGAAATAATTAGCTGATCTCGCGGAGATACCGCGGAGATTCCGCGAAACGATCGGTAGCGGAGGTGGCTGTCAGGTTCCTTTGTCGATTCGTTGCGTAACGATCCTCGGGAAGATTCGGCGGAGGATCACGAAAATTGGGACATTATACGACGTTCGAGTTTCTCGTTTGCGTTTAAAAGATTGCTTGGCTTCGCCAAGGATAATTCACCGAGATCGATTGTGAATAACTTTCAATGATCACGATTGTTTCAGCGGGGAAAAGTAATTTAATTCAGTTGCGAACGATCTTTAAACACTGTACGTTTGAAAGCAGATAACCATAATTTTTCACGTTACAACTTCCACTTATCGAAAGAAAAGAAAGAGATACTAGATACTATTTAATAAAATCAAAAAATTCGAAAAACTCGGGGGATATTATTCATTTTCTTTTGCTGTATTCTCTCGTCGGTATACGCGATAATTTGTTTTACTCTGAACATCAATGGTAGTAAAATCTAGATTGATCATTCCACGCAAAGAGCCTCAAGATTCTCAGAGTCTCTTAATTTTAAATTTCAAATGTCATTCCCCACTTGCCTTTTACCTTCAGAACGTTCGAAATTTATATTCGCGAAAGAGGAAACGTTTCGAACGGATTTTTCCCGAAGAGATCGCAAAACGAGATCCTCGATCGTAACGGAGGCAATTATAGAGCGTATAATTGACGAAGAAGAAAACTGAATTGAATGCACCGGCATTGAGAATCGACTGCGGATACGATTGTTAAATAAAAAAGGCCTTCCTTTCGATCGAGTTTCATGCAAATTACTGAAATAATTAGCTGATCTCGCGGAGATACCTTGGCAGAGGAGAGCGAGAGAGAAAGAGAGAGAGGAGGAGGTCGCGACGAGAAAAAGGCAAGGTAAAATCCAGCAGCTCGTCGCAGTTGGAGCTGCTCTTTGTTGCGTTGCGCAACGTTTCCATGGGCCACGATTTCTATGCGCTCCTATTAGTCGGCCCGATCGATAAACGAGCGCTCGTACGTTTTATTAGAAATCGAAATTCTAAGGAACGTTCCACGAAATCGGCTATATTTATCTCTTAGCTGTCCAAATGAATCAGCTGCTCGAACGCGAGGGCAATTAATTCAGACGACTTGACGTTCCTCCATCGGTTTCGATTGCATCGTGTAACTGCTTCTAATTTATTCGCGGGAAATTTCCCCGCGTTAGGTTATTTTCAGCAAGTGGATCTGTACTTCTGTCGTTCGACGTCGACGTCGGAGACAACAGTCCGTTTCAACCCTTTTCGTTGTTAATCTCAGACCGTTGGGTCTTGTATATACTGAATGAAAATCCGAAACTGTAGGATCATTTTTTATCTTTATCCTTAGTTTCATAAAATTTCGCCATTTTGAACTTGAATTTTTGATTTTCAGAAATGTCGCATTGCTCGCAATTTTTTCGCTAGTATTTAAAATTAATATTGCAGGAACAGAGCGTGTAAAACTCTCGGAAACGTAGGTATTACTTTCGGATCAGAAAATTTTCTGAAGATTGATCGACGAAAACCGCGGGGCCGATTTATCAGCTCTTGGGCGCTGAGAGGATTAAAGTGGAGGACGGTGATGCAAAGTTTGAAGGGTGCGCGATTCGGAGGAACACCCTCTGTAAGAGGCTATATTTCAAAATTCACGCTGCCTCCCCTAACTCGTTCGTCGAGCCTCGATTACGGTCGATTGTACTCCGTTTTCGTGGGCCACCCTAAATCGCGGTACGATCGAACAACAATGATTTATAAATTGACACGGAAAGAACCGATTCGCTATTAAAAGCAGCATTATAGCTACCTATTTCTATAGTTACGTTTCAAGTTAGTTTACCAGCGAAATGTCTCGAGCAACAATTTACAATTCTTCGTATAGGAAAAACACTATTCATTTATTGTCGACTGTGTTTAGTTAAAATATTCCATTCTCTGTTTCTAAACGTGCGAGATAATTGGAGATTCATCATCTGTTATTGCCTTTTTTTTTTCGTTTCAATCTCCTTCTCGTCCGATTTGAAACGCCGGTTTGTGTGTCCAAACCAGCTTGTGTAACCTAGAACTCTACGTGAAAAACGAAGCCAAAAAACGAAACGTGTAGAACATTCTACTTAAATTTCTAATAATGTATCTATACATATTCCATCGGTTGCTTTCAATTTTACAAAGTTGCGTCTATCAAGGGAGGAAGGGGGAAAAGCTTTTTATAACTTTGCCGTCATCCATTAATATTCATCCGAACTAATTGTAATTTCATAAAATTCCATTAATTGGCCTTAATTAAGAGTCGACGAATTGTGAAAACAGAAAATAGGCTGCGGGCAAGAAAGTAGGTGAACAACAATCGACGACGGCGCAGAAAATGAGGAAAGAGGTGAGAACGGAAAGAAAGAGCAAGAAAGAGGCGATTTGCAGTTGCAACACCTTTTTTGTAATAATCGTCCCCATTGTCTGCCGTCTCGGATTCCACGGAGCCGAAGACAAGAACCGGCCCTCTGTGCTCCCTCTTCTCTGTCTCCGCGTGGTCGGCGCTCCGACGAAGCGAGAAAACTTTGATTGCCTCTTTTAACGAGAGCCCCGCGCAATTATCAAGCCGCGACCTCAATAATTAGTGTTAACGATGATTCAATCGCGGCGAGTCATCCGCGCGCGCGCACGCGGACGCGAGTTCCGAGAGTTAGCTGCATTCCTTTCGCGGTGATTTTAGGTGACTGCCTCTTTCCAGCCGCCTGAACGTTTCCACCGCTAATAACGTCGCCGCGTCTCTCAATCAGCCCCTTTTTCTGCGATATTTTCTCTCGCTCGGTATTTTAATTCCGTACTTAACCTCAATGCTATTCGTAATTCACTCGTCGATCGTATCGTGAAAGTAAAAAAAACTTCTCAAACCGTTCTTTTCAAGGTTTTCATTTATTATTTTGAACGACTTTCTGTTATCAACGACTGATCGCTTTGATCAACACGCTCGCGTAAATGTTTCGCTTTTCTAAATTAATACTCATTGAAGGTGAAAATGAAGAAAATGTCCGATGTTGAAACAGGGACAGAAATTAAAAAATTTGTTTCGAAATATTAGCCTCGTAACGATCTGTTGTTTGAAACGAAGAACTTGCATGGAAGGAATAGAATTTGAATAGACGCGAATTTTCACGTCGGCGAATGTGTTGACAGAAAATTTGCTCTCGCAGCTTGTACCCAACTTCTCATACGTTTGAAACATTTTCCATTGTTACGATAAGCGACAACTCGTTCGCTGGTTGAATGTAAATTAATTGCACGGTGTCGAACGTCTCTGATTTATTCCAAATCCAGAATCACCATCTGGGTACATCGTCGTTGGTCTCTCTCTCTCGCTCTCTCTCTCTCTCTCTCCCTCGGAATACCTTTCCCCGATCAGAATTTCGGTACACGCGAAAATAGATGGCGGCGGGGAATCGGTGACCGATCGGTGGCACGCGGAGGGACTTCCGTTGAGCCGCTTGGCTAATTTTATTCTCGGAACAACGAAACGGCGCGGAGATGGCGAGGAACGTCGAACGCCGTCGGCTCCATTGAACGAGTCGTCGCCGCACGATTGCTATATCGCTTCTCGTCTCGCAAAGCGTGACAATCTCGCCTACCTCACAATCGGCGCGTTGTCCCCTCGCGCCGGCGAAAAATGAAAAAACGCGACGAGCGAGCCGATTGGCGGCCGGCCAGGACGCCCGGTTCAAAGACGCACGCACGCGTTGTCATCGGTCCGGCAAATGGCAAACGACAAACGACAAACGGGTGAAACAGCGCCGCGCTGAACAAAAGATCGTGTCGGTACTCACCGTTTAATGGCGCGTGATGAGAGAAGTGCGAGGGGAAGAAGCTGGCCGTGGCAGCGGCAGCAGCGGCCGCCGCCGCCGCCGCCGCTGCACCCTGATGCCCGCCACCCCAAACCGCCGGATGTAGCCCGGCCGGGATGCCGGAGATGCCTCCCAAACTGGAGAATCCGGCGATGTACGCCGGAGTCGGTCTGACCGGCGTCGGGCTGCTCGCCTGTTGGTGCTGGTGTTGAAGATCCTCCACGTCGACCAAGCTGTTCTCGTCCTCGTCCTCGATGTCCTCCGATGGTTCCGAACATCTGGACCTGGCTCCATCGTGGCAGCTGCTTCTCGGCGATTGAGGCCCAAAGTCCGAATGACCGACCCCCGAGGAGGGGACTTTCGGAGGCGGGGAACATTGCACGACTTCGGACGTGGATCCACAGTCCGCGGAGGTTTGCACCACGTAGTCCAGAGCTCTGGGCGTCCGTTGGTTCGACCCAGGTGATCCCACCCTCGTGTCCACCTCGATCTCGGGGAACCTGGTTAACGTCCTTCCATCTATCAGGGAGCTTCTGGACGTGTATTGAGTCGATCTGTGTTCCTGAATACCGGGAGACACCGACAGGTATCTCGATCTGTAGTCACCTGGTGAATACTTTTGCAACGTGGAGTTTGGCAGCAGTTGTTCCTGTCTCACGGGCGAGTAAGAGATCAACGGTGAGGATCTGGGTGACACGGAGGACGCCTCTTGCCTGGAGGAGTCCGATTTCTTGGTGTCGGCCAGCAACGCCGCGACGGAGAAGCTCAATCGATGCGCTGCCGGTTTCGACGCGTTCGCCTGCTGCGGCGCCTGTGCCTCGTTGGAACCTGGACTGCTCGATGGAGGCGTCACCGGGGATGTCATCCTTAGTACTGTCATTCTTGGACCGCGATTCAACACTTCTTCGAACCTGTATTCCCTTCACTCAGAGCCACTCTGTCTGAGCTTTTGCCAATCTTCTTCGATCTTATCTTATCTTCTATAATACTCTCATCTTCGTAATGTGAAATACTGTCTCTTTTGACAAACTGTCTCACTTGTCTCACAATTTCATCGACACACAGTCTCAGTCTCGGATAGAAGGGGAAAAAAAAAAAAAAGAAGAGAGGAGGAAAGAAAAGGAAAACTGTGTCTGAACTGTCTGAAGTCAGACGACGACGATTTCCCCAGATCGTGATGACGATCACGAACGCGCGCAGAGTACGACGCGCGACGCGTTTTTTGACAGGTGAGAGAACCACAGGGGGGTTGATCGACGGATCGATGGATCTCCGGCCAACTGACCTCGACTAGCCTCTACTCGACTCGAGCTCTCCGTGTGGACTGACTTTGACCATCGCCGGCTGCGGCGCTCGGACTTTTTCGTTTTGCGGGTGGAGGCGCCTCGCGAGGTTAGTGGGGATCCCAGGCCGTGTTGCTTGGAGAGAGACGATGCAAGGAGAGACGGTGCCGAGAACCGCTCTCGCGTAGAGGGGGGGGGGGCGAAAACGCGAGAAAGGGGAAATCCAAAAGTGGGCGGCGGCCTCCAGGAGGCAGAAGGGGCATGGCTCTGTTGGATCGCTCCGCCTTCGTGGCCGGGTTCCTCTGCGGTGGAACGGAGCACGAACCCGCATCAGCTATAGAGACACCGTTGATTTTTCCCTGCCAGGGATAAGTTTCTCTCTTGCAAATGCTCTCGTGCGAGCTTGGCTTCAGGGGGAGTGCAGGGATTACCCGTGGATACGGTTCTCTCTGGTGGGGGGCTACTACGTCCTTTGAAAGAGCGAGAGAGAGATTTTATCGTTTGACTAGCGTCTCTACCGTGGAAGACGGTAATGAGCGTAATTGACCAATTAGGGCCGGTGATTAAGAGTGGAAAAAATGCTGGCTCGCCTCGAGTGTCGTCGATCATCATCGCGTCGTTATTGATCCGCTCGCGAGAATCCCTTTTGGGGGATCTCGGGGTGAAACTGGTTACGTAACTGACGACTGTGTGTCTTTCCTCTCCCGGGCTGTGTGTGATCGATCACGCTCCAACTGAACAAACAGATTATAATCCCAGCCATCCGCGCAATTCGGACTCTTTAATCGTCTGCCGTTCGAGGTGAACAAACGGGCAAGGGAATTCGCAGCGATAACAGGAAAGGAGAGACCTTCTGTTGCGCTCGGTGTTCGGACGAAGCGAAATTCCTATCATCCTGTATGTTCGAACGATGTTACACGAGTAAAAGCAAAGGAGGCGGCTGGTTTCCTAAAACGATCGGGAGCTGTGCAAGCCACGTTGCGAGGGACAACGCGGATGTGTTGAAAACGGGATCGTTTTGCATCGATCCCCGGCAAAGATATCGATCCCCTTTGCCGCGGCGGATGAAGTGGCAGCGCGAGACGGCGGAAGTTGGCGCGAATGAAATTTACGGCTGCCAGCCAATTCCGCGCAAATGGAAGAGGCGCATCTATGAGGTTTTATTCGGCCCGGTTTTATCGCCGCAACCTATCGGCAGGCATTTGTTTCTGCTTATCGGCGGGACTACGTCAAGCTCCCGTTTCGGCGGGCGGGTCGGAGGGGAGAGAAGGACCATCGTAAATATGACGGACGGACGCGACGATGGGATCTCAGCGGCGTCGGAACAAACGAGCGCCGCGTACACCCCGAAAAATCTCCGACTCGGCTCGATCCACGGGGATGAACGACGAGCAAGAGACCTGGAGCGCCGACAGGGCTTGCTGCTCGTTCGACTGCTGCGAATCGATATACCTGGCTGCGCGAACAAACGAAATCCAAGAGGAGAAAGGGCTGCCTGCTCGTGCACACAGGGTCTACCTTTCTTTCTTTTTCTTCTTCGTCGCCGCGTTTCTCCATCCCCGTTTCTCCATCTCTACTCTTTCACGTGCGTCTCTTTGCCGGTGGGTAGGCTAGCGTTGTCTAAATTAACCCTTTCGCATATCAAATTCACTCGTTTGCAAGATCGATTCATTCTACAAATTCGTTTTATCGAATTCGTTTACCACTGTGATAAATGTAAAATTCGACGTGAAGTTGTTTCATTCCCGGATGAAAATTTTATATCACGTAGGTGATGATGATACTTGAACAGAAAGTAGCATTAAAGAGACATGAAATTAACATAAAATGTTAACTATACGTATATATATATGTAGATTCATAGTAGTTGTACATACATGTTCGTATAATAACTATGACAATTTGCAAAAGTTAATAACAACGTCCACTAAACGTACATGGTTTGAAACATCAGCCAATATTTCTTGCGCGAAATTTAATTTGTGAAGAAAGCTTCGTCAACGGAGAAATAATAAAGTGTATTATATTTCATTATTTCAAGGTGAATTTGATCTGCGAAAAGGTGAGTTTAATTCGTAAAAAGGGGTTAATTTATGGCGCAAGAAGGTGAACACGATCTACAAAAAAGGAAGGGTTAATTCGGAGTGCAAAAACCTGCAAGTCTCTCGTTAGAGTATTTGCTTGGATAAACCCGATATTAGATGGCGCCAGCCTGTGGTCAGATAGTAGGGGCCGTTTGATTCTATCGCAGTAGATTTAACCCGGTTATGGTCAGACCGGCCGCAACTGCGTTATATCCTCAATGTGTTTTCATTAAATTAATCCATTTGCTTCGCGATAATGTTTTGATGATTTATTTCGTCGGATTCGGGCGAAATTCTCGATGATATACTCAGAGTTTTAGAGAATTCAAACAGCTCTCGAGTAAAAATTGCCTCGATTCTTTGTCTTCGCGTCGCGCCGCGTTCCGCGTACACTCGCCCTCGAAAATTTGAAGCAAATGAAATAACGATTCCCGGAAGAAAGCAGAGATATTATTATTCACAGCAATTGAAATTCTTGTTGATTACGTTTAAAAATCAAAATTTATTGTCGTAGCACTGAAATTTCGATTAATTCTTAAAAATCTAAATTTCTTGTTAGAAAGATGCAGAAATGAAAATTACTTTCACAATGCCTCTAAAGATTTTGTCAAATTAACAATTAGAACTGCAGCGTTGAAATTTCAATTGAATTCCATTTAAAAAGTTTTTCGTCGGGAAGATTTAGAAACGACAATTACTCTTATAATTCCTGCGGAGATCTTGTCAAATTAATAATTAGAATTGCAGCGTTGAAATTTCAATTAATTCTTAAAAATCTAAATTTCTTGTTAGAAAGATGCAGAAATGAAAATTACTTTCACAATGCCTCTGAAGATTTTGTCAAATTAACAATTAGAACTGCAGCGTTGAAATTTCAATTGAATTCCATTTAAAAAGTTTTTCGTCGGGAAGATTTAGAAACGACAATTACTCTTATAATTCCTGCGGAGATCTTGTCAAATTAATAATTAGAATTGCAGCGTCGAAATTTTAATTTAATTCCATTTAAAAAATTTTTCACCGGAAAGATTCAGAAATGAAAATTACTTTTATAATGCCTGGAGATTTTATGAAATCAACGATTACAGTTTCACTCATTTCTCAGAAAGCAGAGAGCTACGGAATTTTGCGCTCGAGTGTACGCTCCCATCCGACGCTGTTTTCAATCTGCAGATTACCATCGGCTAACGAAAAGCCAGAGGAACGGCGGCCGTTTCGGAATCAGCGGTGAATCTCCTTTTATATTTCTGCTCGAAAAGCGCGAATAACCCGGCGCGGGAAAATGAAGCACGACGGCGATTAATTGTCTGAAACTCGAGGGCCGAAAATGCGCATGGAGGCCGGCCAGAGTACGGAGGACCCCCGAGGTGTTCGATCGAGTCTGTCGATATACCGCGGCCGGAGTAAAAGCTCATAGACGCCTCGGGGTCCGCGCGGAATCGGCCGCGGCAATAAATTTTCACTCTCGCGCGAACTTCCCTGCCGGCGCGTCTCTCGCGCGTTTTCTCTTTGTCGGTGTCGATGAGTCGCTCCGCGCTCGATATTTACAGCCTCCCACCTCCTCGAAACTGCAGATTAAAACGGTAATTGTGCGTAGTTTCGGCCCTGGACAGATCGGTCTCCAGCCGGGGAAATCGGTTTACAGCGCGCCCCGTTGTCGTATTTTACAGAAAAGGAAAAATTCGGTGAGCCACAACTGGACGATAATCGCTCCGCCCTCTCCTGCAGATCGCGACTAAATTCTGAAACACAGGCGACTTTTCGTAATTTTGAAAAGTCGCGCGAGGGAAATTGCAGATTTATAAGGAATGGAGGAAATAGTGCGAACATTTCTTGCATATAAACTGCAGTTTTTTATACGGTTTATAGTTATACAGTTTTTTTTTTTTTTTTTTTTTTTTTTTCAGGCCAAATTTAAAGATGGCAAAAATATATGAAATGCTTGGTAGTTAAAAAATGAAGCAACATATTTAAATTTAGTAGACAGCTAAAATTATAAAATTTTTTACGATGAACGTAGATGTGGTGTTGTGTGATATAATATAATATATCGCCGTAAAAGGAATAATAAAATTTCAAAAGAAAAAATTCTTGAAAATAGAGGCAATCCATGAGTTAAATTATTCGAGATAATTCACATAAATTAAACTTCTTATTGCTTGTACGAAAGTTTATGAAATGGCGAAGGAAATTTTTCAGAATATATATATATTCTACAACAATCGATCGCTGAAAAATCACAACTTCGCCAAAGAAGATCGTAAAAGCAAATTCGACAAAGCGAAATGAGATGTCTTTCGGTCAGCAACCTGTCATTAAAGTTTTTGCGATGTCTTAATCACTTCATGATCGTCGTGAGTAACAAAAGTGGGAGGAGAGTTCGCGTCAATCACGTGGCTATCGAAACTCTCTGAAATTAAACGCGGTTCCGAAGAAGCAACTCTGCGAA
The DNA here is from genome assembly GCF_011392965.1 of Frieseomelitta varia. NCBI lineage: Eukaryota > Metazoa > Arthropoda > Insecta > Hymenoptera > Apidae > Frieseomelitta > Frieseomelitta varia. Next base: position 29,154 of record NW_025110711.1, read on the forward strand.
TGTTTCCACGAACGGTGGAATTAATTCTCTTTAACGTCTTTTGGAATTTTACCGAAAGCAGGAATTTTACCGAATCTCGAATAATTGGAATTGATGCAAAATACACACCTGCCAAACAAACTGAGAATTTCTAACGAACGAAACGATCCAAAAGATTCTATCGGGATTCCCGCTAGAACGTATTATTAGACTATTGCTCTTGCGAGATGTTCAACGACGCAGAAATTTGTGCAAAATGTGCAAAAATAAAATACTTACTTGTTGCAATATTTAGATCCCTTCTTTGTCTTCGTTCGTAAGTTTATTTTTGCCTCGGACGATCAATCGTTCAGTTGTAAGATGAGATAAATTATTTGCAAAATGTATTTGAAATATTTAAATATTTGCAAATATATATTTGTATGATTTAATATTTGTACTAAAATATTTATACATTCGTGTAATTTTTATTTTATTTATAAAATATTTATAAATTTTGTTTACAAAATAATTATATTAAAATATTTGCAAACATATTTTACTGTAGATACGTGAGAATAATTCGAAGGGAGGAAAAAACTTGAGTAAAGAAAATATTACGATACAACTACAAAAACATAATAAATTAAAAAGCTGAACAGTAGAAGAGTGTAAAATATAAATAATCTACTTCTTTGCAAACTCCAGAAAAGATTGCATGCGAGAATTATACGGAGAATCATATCTGTCATCGAATATCAAGTCTAAAATCCCATTTGATCTCCGCGGAACAATTTCTTCGAAAATCCACCCTCTCTCCTCGTTAATCGTCTCTATAAACAGAACGGTCGTCGCTGTCATTCTCGTGATACTCATTCAAGTAATCGAGGACTGACTCGACGTCACACCGGCGACACGCAGGAAACGAGTGTTTTCTATTAAAAATCGCGGACGGCGGGGGAGGAAGAAGAAGGGGTGGCATCTCCGCGAGAAACGCGCAGCGTTATTAAACATCGGCTTCCCAATAATTAAGGAGAACACGAGTGAGATCGGTAGACGGTGGCTGGCAGCGCATAGAGAGGGACGGGCCAATTTGGATGGTTACCAAGGCAAACGATACGTTAAATAGATAGGACGGCTGAGCGGTGGGGAAGCCGACATAATGAGGACCACCCGCTAGCTCCGCAAGACCCGCTCGGTACACGTATACACGGTGTGTCGTCGAGTTTCGCCGCGTATTTCCCGGAACCGTTGATCGCGCGAGTTCGCGTTTCGCGAAAACGCGCGAGATCTCTCACGCAGAGACGATTCTTGGAACGGAAATTGCGGAAAAATTTGTGGTAGTAGCTTGAGAATCACAGGGGACGTTCGAGGTAATTTTTTCGTTGAAGGATAAAAGTGTCGAATGGATGAATGAGACAATCAGTAATCCTTTTTGCATTTCGTGGATTTTAGTGAGATTGTAAGTTGGAAAAGTTGATTGAAAGACAGAGGTGAAAAATCGAGGTAATTTGTCTTTACTGCAGTTAGATGTTTGGATAATCGTCAATCTCCTGTGATATTTCAGCTGTTACAACATTCAGAACAACTTTCTACTACCTGTTTGCTCTTTAGGGAGAATAATCACTGATAGAATAATTATTGAACTAATAATCACTCATAGAATAAATACCGAAGAAATAATCAACCTTTTGAGATTTCTCAAAGTTCATCAACGACAGTTCTCTTTAGAAATCAAATTTTACAACAGATACACTACAGCAACACACTACGACAACAACAATTTGAATCTTACCGTGGTAATAAATATTTTTCAAATGTGACGAGGATCTTCGGAAACAAGATACATGCAATCTGGACACCCTGTACGTGTAAACGACAAAGTGGCACGGCGTGGCCGTTAATTATTAGCACGCCGCTATATTGAGCATGAAAACACTATTTCTTTCGTCCAGAAGAGATTCAAGTCAAATTGGCGTTAAAATTGCAATCACGGTGGTCCGTCTCCAACCTCCTGCCCTTCATCTTCCATCTCTCATTTCTCATTTCTCTCTCTCTCTCTCTCTCTCGCACTCACAGTCCAAGCGTCATTTCTTCTCCGTTCCTCGCGTCTTCCCGTTCACGGAATTAGATGGTCTATTCTCAGAGAACTTCTACACGCCGGTCGTGTCTAATAGCCGTTTAGAGGGATAATTTCTTCTCGAAAGAAAAAAAAAAGAAAAAACAACGAAATCGAAAACGCTCGCTATTGATTCACCCTCGCGAATATACAGAATATTAGCAGAATCAAACGAACGTTTCCAGAATCGTAGTATCGTAGTTTTGTAATAATTTCAATATTAATTTTCAGCTTTCAAATTTATAGTTTTTGGTTTTAAAATATTGTTGAATATTATTGAAGCGCTTGGCGTATCGCACGAAATTCTAAAGAATATTGTCTTCGTATTTATTTGCATTAAAATCAATGGGTTTATTAACGTCACGGGATGACAACGATGCAAACAAGCAAGAGTGGCAAAAGAAAACGAGCTTTATTTATCTTCGACAGCGTTCAATGCGGCTCTCATTGTTCGACGTACGAGCAGGCACTAAAGTAAAATGAAAATATTTATCCAATTAAAAATTAGTTTGCTGGAAGGAAAACATAATTGAATAAGCGTGTCTATAATAGCTTATTTTGGTCAGCGTTGAATCAATCGTAGATCTTTCCCGATCGTTTTTATACAGATACATTTGCAGATATCCCGTCGGAAGGCAATTTATCGTTATTGAATGTAAGAAACGTGTCGGACGTTTGAAATTTACATCGAATGATTTCAAATGGAGTTAACGAAAGTGACAAGACAGTTCAGAATGAAATCGTAGAATTTTCTATTTATTCGTCATTAATTTCTACCACTTCTAAACGGCGTGGAAAATAAAAAAAAAACGCTGCTGCAAAATTAGCAAAACGACAAAGACTTGGAATATTGCATAAATCAGATGCGCAAAAATTTCGAGCAGGAACAAAGGCAAATCAGGGTGTGAAAACGTGAGAAATCGACCGGAAAAGAGGTAAAATATTATCGTTCAATTTCTCCAGATATTCCTTGTATCGTTTCAATGGTGAAAACGAAAAGAGACGTGGATTTGTTTGGCATGGGGCATCGAAAAATCCGCGTTCGCCTCTGGTCAGGGGTTGTGTCTGCGAACATGGGGTTGAATTGAAAGGGCGGGATGGCGGACGAGGGTGCCAAGGGGGAGGACGACGACACGGCAAAAGGCGAACGTGCTCGCGACAACGGGAGGGAGAAAATCGATATTTTAATTGGACAAAATAATTGGAACGAGCGAACGAATGGAAGATCATAATCTGCAGGTTTCCCTTTTGTATTGGCGAACCCGCGCGTCCCATCCGCTTTCCCGTTCCCCCAATCCTCGTCGATTTCACTCCGGCCTACACCCCTACGCCACCCTCCTTTGTTTTTCCTTCCCCCTTGGCGTCCCCCCCCCCCCCCGCCCTCCGCGCGGGGCCATTTCACGTTAAATCGCACACATCGATCGACCTCCAGCTTTCACGTACCCCCTTTCCTTTTATCGTTACTTTGTGCCCTTCTCTTTTTTTTCCTTTTACTGTATTTTGGAAAATTTGGACGACGAGGTTGCACAGGTAACATAGGTTGGAAAACTGAAGTGGGAATGATTGAATATCTATTTTACTGTGAAACTGTGTGATTTCTAATTCAATCAGAGAGTTAGAGTTCACTCACCCTCGAGGGCAGCGATGTTACTCCTTCTACGTACCTGGAAGCGAATTATTATAAATTATTATATTACTATAATTATTATGAACTCGTTTCTCTTAACCACTTGCGCTGGCAACTGATTGCGGACCACAACGAGTGACCGGTATATAATAATTCGTCGCTTTCTTTTTGAACTCGCCGGTATAATATTAACCACCGGATAAGAATTATTGAGAAGTAATAAGTTTATTGTATGTTCTGCCTATTTTGTTTTACTTAAATATACATGAAAGTGAGGAAATATTGCAATTTTGGAACGAAAAAAATCCTCGACGTGCGTGGCGCAAGAGGTTAAACATTTCTAATTATTTAACGCAGTAATTGAAAGGGACCACAGATTTATTGGATATTACAATTGTGCTTATGTTGTCGCTCTTCATTGGCTCTTTTCTTTGGTTTCAGGATGCTTTGTTAATTCGCCCCCTCGAAGGATATAATGAAACGCGCGAACCTGTAGTTACCAATTTTAGACACCAATGGAAATATTCCGCGTAGGCGTCGTTGCTCACGCGAGCGCCGCGTGACCGAGCCCCGGGCGATTCCGCGTCGTTTCCAGTTAATTAAATTTCATTTTCTCCCTGGCAAAGCCGCTTTCGCGACGCGGCCGATCCCCAAACCGCTCGCCGATTGTCTACGGCCTTGGCCGGCGACACACCTGCGTCGCGGTCAATTTCATCGCGACCGCCGTCGTGAAATTAGAATACAAACCCCCGTGGAAAGTCACGGCGAGCACCTCCCCCTCGTCCTCCTCTCCTCTCCCTCCCTCCGGCGCGCGTAACATCAAAGAGCCGCGGGGGAGAAATCCTCGGTTAAGTGGTTTAAGACGTCTATTATTCCGACTGTTCGAGGAACGCGTCCCCTTCCCAGCGATTTTTCTCTTTAAAACTCTCTTTAAGGCTCTTCGTCATCCTCGATTCCGAGGAGTTTGTCAGATTGGTTTGCGGCGGTCGATGGGGAAAATCGACGTTAGTTGGAAGGTGTGAATTTAAATGGCTCGGTAGATCTGTACAATTAGCCGTTTAAACGCGTAATTAAATGTGCAGTACGTGCGCTAATTAAGCTATTAGCCGCGGAATTTATCGAGACGCAATCGAGCCTGCGTCGTAGCCTTCTGTCTTCTAACGTTGTATTTTATCCGAGTGTCAGTGTGAAATTGTTTGCCACAGTATGTCAATCTGATTCGAGGTGACAAAGTAAAGTTGAAAATGAAATTCATACATCCTGCAATTCTACAAGACAAATTACACGTACTACTTGAGAGATATATCAGACAGTTACCATTAAAAATGATCTTCGATCGAGAGAGAAAAATCAAATCACCAGAATTTAAAAAAAAAAGGGAGGGGGGCGGAGTAATTCGACGATTGTGTCGAGGCAACGTGGAAGCGGAAGGCGAGGCAAAAAGAAATGAAATGAAAATTCTTTTCGAAGGAATGTTTAAAGGAGTCGCGGCCAATTGCGCGGGGCGCCCAAATATTTTCGCCTGGGATTTCACGCCGCGTGAAATGGAGCGTCTCGTGTTAGCGGAAAGACGCCTGAAGAGGAGGGAGAGGAAGAGGAAGGAGGAAGAATACGATGGAGAACGTGGCCTGGGCAAAAAGAGGGAGGGTCACGGTGGAGGATAAGGGTCGCACGGAGGGCGTTAGGGCAGTCGACACCTCAACACGTGCTCGCCATGCGTGGCTAGTTAGAGAGGCGCCTATCAGCCAGCTCGACGGCTAACAAGTATATACCCTGAAGATCCGTAACACGTTGCACATCCAGTGTATACTTGTTAGCCCTTAACTGCGACCTGCTCTCCGCCCTCTCGCATCATCGCTCCTACGAGAGCCTCCTAATAGTTCATTTGTTTCTGCTCACTTCCGCTCGATCTTCCTGGGAACTCGCAATCGTGTCGCCGAGCTGAGCATAGAGATAATGTTTCGTTTTAATTTTTCTTTGTAAAAATAATTATTGTTGAGGCATCGATGTGAGCAAATTCTTCTTGATTCTTGAGAATGTTAAGGAGATGTAATACCAATTGTACAACTGTTCATGGTATTGACAGTTTTTCATTTAACTGTGCTGCAAAACTGACGCCACGTTTATATTTGCCAAAACAGCTCATAAAATTTTTTTCTGGAAGGCCAAAACGTCGTACGAAACTGAACATAAATACTACTAATGTTACAATGTTTTATATGTGCGATCGATTTCGTTCTGTTTCCACGCGAAACAGCAATTTATTCCTTTATACATTACAAAAATTCCCTCGGAAGAGAACTCGATTTTTCAAACTTACTCTCTTTCTTTCTCTCTTTCTCCCAGTTGCTTCGCGAGTCACTTTGTAAACGCCCGATATAATGCCAGAAAAGTGATCGTGAGTGCAGCTGCGAGAGGCGGTTCCAACGATCTCGACCGGTGAGGAGTGGTGAAAGGAGAGCGAGCGAGGTACTGATCGGCAGTGGAGGAGTTTTCACACGGCTCGAGAGTTTTGGGAAATCATTAATATCGTTCATGAGAGGCTGTCTCCTCTTTCTCTCTCTTTCTGTCTGATCTGTTTCTGTTTGTAAGCAGAGAGGTTAAGCGGAGCGTTAATAGGCAGGCACGGAAGCGTGCGCGAGTCACTCCGCGACGCCACTTAACGCTTCCGCTTGGCGAGGAGGTTTTGTTGCCGCTTTTTAAGGCCGTCCTCCGCCGCGAGATTTATCGCGTGTTTAGATCGGTCGACGCCTCTCCGGATTAAAGCATTAAGTATAAACGGTGCCGGCAAGCAACCAGAAAATTACTCCCGGGCACAAACGTGACGAAATACTCGTGCGCCACCCGATCCCCCAGTTTCCGACCGATCTAGCCCCGATTTAACTCGAATCGCTCGCCGACTCTCTTCTGGTAATTACCGTCTTTCTTCTGTTCTCGCTTCCCGAAGAGAATAGAGAGAGTTTCTAATTTTCTGACTTATCGTTGGGAGAGTAAATTCTCTGTAAATTCGCGGCTGCTTCTCTTCATAAATTCGTCGCTGATTCAGGGAAACAACCTCCGCCATTTTGCATACGTACAAGGTGGTAGTTTTCAGTTTTAATATGTTTTAAAAGTCGATCAGGTGATGTTGAAAAATTTTGAGAAACACGTCGCTTCTTTCATTGCTTGTACCACGATTTTTCAATCGAAACGCAAATTATATTATTACAGAATGTAGAATATGTAGTGTCTAATATTCTGCTCGATCCGTTCCAAGCAATAAAGTTTTATGAAGTTGTACACTTAACAGTTCACTAATCTAACTAATTTGACATTTAATATTTAATTAATTTCACATTTAACATTTAGCTAATTTACATCATTCGAAACATTGACTCTTGAGAATTGCACTCAAAATAAGGTTGACGATTGATCAATTGCCAGATTTGTATCGCCAATTCATCTGATAGTTCAAAATTCTGTCACATCGTGAACGACGCTGCCAGACACAGATTTGTCCTCGCTGCGACGAAGTTTTCTTCGTTAGAATCAGGCGATATTTTTACATTCGAAAATATCCAAAGCGAGCGCTAATTACGACGCCTCGTGACAGGTGCAATTTGCGACGTGAGCGCCGAGACGGTCCGTGAAATTCGCGAAACGCGGTCTCCGCGGCAACGTGTTTACGAAAACGCGACAGCTCGTACGTCAACCTGGTCGTTAGCACCGCGTAATTGCCCGGGGCCGCGATTAACGCGCGCAACGAATCGAACGCGCCGCCATCTTTCTACCTTTTGTACAGCGTTTACGACTTTTCTGTTCAAATGTTTACAATAAAATATATTTACAGACAGAGAACAATCCTATTATACATTCCACTTTGCACGTCCAGTGAGAAAGATTTGAAAATAATGAATTTTTTTCATGGTGCAAAAGTCAGGATTCCATTTTATAAATTATGTTTCGTAAACAAATATTCAAGAAAATTTATCAACATTTAGGTGGGAAAACTTATCGAAGATACGGTTTTTTAAATATATTGTTAATAAACAAAAGATTTTTTTCGCAAGATGTTAAATTCGTCGTTAAAAAGCACTAATATCATCAATGTATCCAAGAAATGTATCGTCAATGTATACAATAATTTCCGAGATATTTAGCAACATGTTTCGCACCCCTTCACCCCTTTGGGTTGAAGTTCAATATCTAGGGAATTTCAGATTGAATGAAAATTCATTTCATAATTGATCTAAATCAGTGTTTGACACGAAGCAGAGGCACAAGAAAAACCTTTTTCAAAATCATCATATTAAGGATCAAGTGAACTTTCATCATAGCAATTAACTTTCGAATTAATTTTCTTTTCTCTCCGAGTAAAACCGACTGTCATCACTGTTCTGTTAATTTACGATTTACACGATAGCTACTCAAAAATCACCCCCTAAGAAAAAGGAAATAAATATTTGAATGAAAGTCCGTTTCGAGAAATTACTTTCTACATTCTCCGGTTAATGTCTCGAATCCCAGACAGAGAGAGAGTGAGAAAGAGAGAGAGAGTAGCAAACACAGCACGAAACGACGCGGTGAACGTCGGCCCGATAAAACGACGAACACGAGCGGAACTCTCCCGCGATAAACTCTCGGCTGGTGGAACGTGTTCCGTTCTTTTCGCCGAGGATCGAGGAGAGGGAAGGGAGTTTAATATAGATCATCGAGGCATTCGGATTTCACGGGAAACGAGCGGCGGTAATGAAGTGTTAATTGCGAGGGAAAAGGAAAACGCCACGGTGAGGGGTGGCGGTGATTTAGCGAAACTCCCAGTCTACCTTTAAGCTTGTTAGCGTTTCGCCGGTCGTCGAATAAAAACCGCCCGTCGCCGAGTCTAAAACCGCCCGTCGCATTAGCGTTAATTTCCTCGAGCGCGTGGGTGGTTGGCCAGCACGAATCGTCATCGCTGACACTCGAAATCGGTTTTTGCGATCCGATCGCTTCATCCTGTTCCTTTCCCTTTCCTTTCGTCTCTTGCTCGTTTCGCCGTTCCCACCACTTGATTATTATTAACCTTCGCGTTAGAGACTATCGAACCGCGTTGAAAATCAAGAAGAGTAGTTATTAGAATGGAGTTTCTGTTTGCAGAAACCGGGATATGGAGATTCGTGAATTGGAGTTTGAAGTAGCGCGAGGCTTTTTTCGAAGAGAAATTAGAATCTTGGAAATATGGATTGAATGATATTTCATCTATCTCGATGTTCCATCAGTTTATAATTAGTGGAAATAAGTTTCAATTTTTTGTACACTCGTAGAGAATAATTTTTTTCAACGTACAGATGAAAGTTTATGTTCTTTATCGGGAAATGAGTAATTTCTCTGTATTTTTAGGATTTTTGTAGACTCCCAAGGAATGACTTTTTTTTTTTTGTAAAATATATAGACAAAATGTTCTTCGTTTCTCCCTTCAGTTAAATAAATTAATTCATCTTTATTCCTCTGATCCTCGCGTCTTTCATTTCTCTAACAATAAGTCTTACGCGACAGTCGAGCGTTCAAAAATCAAAATCAGAGTTGGAAAGATTTCCAAGCTTCTTCAGTCTGCTGGGTTGGCAATTTTAGAATTTTTAATCGAAGATTGCGTTTAATATGTCAGTTCTCCATAGATTCTCTGCCATTTTTTTTTATCATCTTTAATCCGTATTAATCCACAACTGATTACGGACCATAACGAGAGGCCAAACCGTATATACAATGATTCGTCGTTTTCTTTTCGAACTCGTCGGTATGATATCACTGGATAGAAATTATTAGATAAGTAATAAGTTTATTCTTACTTTGTTTTACTTAAATATATTTACAACTGAGGAAATATCGCAATTTTGGGACAAAAAGTTCTTGACGTGCGTGGCACGTCATTCCAGCGCAAGAGGCTAATTGCATTTGCTAGTTGGTCTGATTATCCTCGCGACATAAGCAAGCAAGCGCATCACTGTGAAACGCGTCTCCGAGATCGTTCCGAAGTGTTTGGCTATGTTTAGCTTGGACGTTTCGGAGATGAATGGTCTCGCCGCGGGTCTCTTAAAGCCTCGTTTCGAATCTTTTTCCATCGTGGCAGCGGGACGACTATTCTACTCTCATTTGCACGCGTGGAGCGTCGTGCTTCTGCACACCGCTTCGCGAGAGTTGCCCGCTAATTAGAGGTGTCAAGCGGCCGATCTACCGGCCCCTGTTCGTGAAAAATCGCTTCACGCCACCGTCCCTGATACATCGTGATTATTATTAATGAACGAGCTCGCCCGCAAACGTTTGAATAATAGTGCTCGCATTTTAACTAATCCGTTTCACGCGAAGCGAAAGTCCAGCCTAAGATTTGCTTCTAGCCGAGTTTTTTTATACCTTTGTAATATTTTTTTCTTTTAAATAGAAAAATATTCGGAGATTCAAATAATATTTGTTCTAGTGAAAATTTACGAATTTTAGGAAATTTTGCAAAGTATGTACAATGATCCATTGTCTGGATATACAATGAAAATTTGTTGATATTTGTTGCCGAGATGCCTTTAACATCACAAAATAGACATATTGCAATAGCTCAAACCTGTGTAGAAACACTGAACAATTTTCTCTTTTAAGTGAATTTGCCACGATCTTGGATATCGAAGACCTTTACAAAAGCCCGTTGAAACTTGCTGCGTGATTTTTCTTCGCGAAACTTTGAACGTCGAACGAAATATCCAAGATTTCCCAAATTTCTATCATTTGGTCTTGACGAACTTCAAAATTCAATGAAATAACAGAAAATGATCGTACAAGTTTCAAGAGACCTCAAAAAAATCGTGGCAGATTTAGTCACAGAAGGAACATTCTTCAAGCTTCGAATTTTTTTTTATAATATGTGTAGCTCGATGTTATCCAAAAGTGAAGAATGCCCGCATCTCAGTGCAAAATCGAAATAACGTCTACATCTGTGGAGCTTTGTAAAGTAAAAAAAATCCGTGTCTCTCAAACGTACGAACAGAAAGAAAAAATTGCTCGTTACTTATAATTTTTAAAGCTAGCTGTCTCTCGTTGACGATATCCAACTACGAATGAATGTTAATCGTCGGAGGAGAAAAAACAGTATTTGTAGAAATTCTCGAGATGGCTAAACGCAGACTCGTTCGTCATCGTTAATTCGCAGACTGTTCGAACATGGGTAGGGAGTAGTTACGCAGACGTTTAACGACAGGAAGTGTTGGCCGAGAGGAACACATGTTTCGGGGGGGTTTCGCACGCGTTCGTAATCATTACACTCGCATTCGACGACCGTCTCGTTATTTCTTAGCAACATCGGCTATGCTTGCACCAGTCTGTTTTCGATTTTATTACCAAATTAGAACGTTGCCCAATATTCTAAATTATACTTAGGTTACCGATGAGTACGAAGTGGCCGATTTTGTGCATAAGATTTTTCAAGATTCGAAAAGTACTCTCGAACTTGTTAGAAGTTCACTTAAAGTTAAAGAGTAGAACTATTAATTGTTTTATTATTAATAAATTGATTGTGTATGAAAACGAATCCTAAATTATGAATTCGCGTGTGTTTTTTTTACAGAATTTGAGAAACTGCCATTCACGTGACAAATTTAAATTAGAAAATGCCGAAGTAATAATAAAACAAATTGATCGAAATATCAGTAACGAGATCGATTGAAGAATAAATATTGTATCGCAACATTCAAGATTCGATTCATGTCACTGACACTGATATCCTCCCAAATGAATCATTATTTTATCACAAAAAAAAAAAAAAAAAAACGTATACATATGTTTGACAGAGGAAAATCGGCACAGAGGAATATTTCGAACGCAGGAGGGGCCTCGAAACGCGGGTCCGAGCGGAAGGAAGGAAGGAAGGAAGAAGAAGTTGGCAACCAGGAATTTATAACAGCGATTACGGAGTTTACGGCGATAACCTTGTTAATTCAGTCGCATTTATCTTTCCGTAAAAATTCATTAAAACGCCACCGGGGCTCGAGGCCGTTTTATCAAAGAAATTACGGCGATGACACGAGTTTATCTACCGTTTATCTCGATTATGGTAATAAGCTCGACGACTTTATAGGCGCTAAACTCCCATCGTCGACGCGTCAACCCTCGATAAAATGCTCCCGGTGACAACATAGTCGTTCGATTATCGCGAGATCAAACGGCGAACGAACGTTCGACAGCTGAGATCTATCGCTCTTGACCCTAATAACGAGAAGTTACTATACACGAAGTGTAAAAAGGATATTTAATTAAAATCGAGTTCACAAGCAAACGTGGAGTTATGACAAAATAGAGTTGGAAATTTAATTCCAACCTACAAATAGTCTTGTTTGATAACAAAAATTGTATTTTAATTTTTATAACGAACGTAACATTTATGTCTTTTTTTTTTTTTAAGAAGTAACGTCTAAATAAACTGCCAGCGAAATTCTAATTGAAAACGTGACAAACCGTGTCAAGCCGTTTAGGATTAAAAACAGAATTCCGTAATAACGGAATAATCGTTCGCGAGCCGGTTTAGTAAAAAGGATAAAAGCGATCGATTTTAATGAACTGTGTAGCTCGCCGAGAAATTTGTACAATGACACAAGTGAAGAGGATACATCTGTGTGATAATGGAACACGTAAAGTCACAATGCACACACACTTGTATAAGATGGTATCGACGAATAATAATATAAATCACAACAATTTTCTCTGCAATGAACTACTATCTAATCTAATCTAATCGTCAGCCATCGCCATTGACAAATTCACATTGGCATAAGAGCCAAGCTGGGCATTTGACTATTAATTGTAAGATCCTGCCTCGAGCGTGTCCACGATGGCAAGAAAGGAGCGGTGAGAGGGAGCCAGGCAGGCTGGTAGCACACAAATGGCGAAAAGAGAGCAAACCGAAGTGTCCGGCTGCGCTGGCTGCGACAAGAGAGTTTGTTTTTTGAAGTCTGTATTGCTTACAAATGTCCCTCGGTGTAAAAAGCGAGCAGCATGCTCCTAATGAGTCTGGTTGTTAAAAGAGCAGCTCTCCCGCCCTTTTTTTACGACTGCCACCCTCCTCCTCTCCTCCCTGGGTCGCGTACGCCACCCGTTTCCATTAGGCCGACATTGTAGCCTGGAATCTTAATATTTTCGACGACGGGATCTCGCGACACAGTCCGGAAAGCCCGTCGATTCGTTTATTTCGGGAAAACGCGCGACGAGTGAATCCGACGAGAAGTCGGCCCGGCGACCAAATAAGCCTCTCTCAAAGAACATTTTACGACCGCTAATGGCCGCGCCGGAACCAGAGAGAGATCGCCGACGATTTTTACGAGTTCTGCCGACGCTCGTGAATCGTTCTATTGAACCACCGCGGCCAGAACGTGGTCTTGACGTGCCGAAGTGCGACTGAAACTCGAGAAAATTTCTTTTGGATATTATATAGGTAAAGTGCCGCGTTAACTGACCGTTTCCTACCCCCACCAGCTCGTCGAACTGACTTCGTATATAAATAAATTAAATTGAATTGTTTCGCAGAAATGAAGAGAATCTTCTCCGAGCAGACGAGATGTCCTTACTTGTGGACGATTAGCAAAACAATATTATAAATTGTCTTATACTTCTTTGTAACAGGGGTAAGTAATGTCGTTTCTCGACAATGTACAAAATTTTATTTCATTTGAATTATGTTTTTCTAATTATTGTCACCAGATGGCAAATTTGAAAAAGGAGCTAACATTTCGTCATATATTATTTATTTTACGCACAACGAAGCGTACTGTTAGAAAACTACTGTTAGAAACCGAGCGGATAGAAATTTACGACACTTCATAAAACTTGATATACTTGTAATCTTCGAACGATTAAATCAGTGTTCGGTAAAAAGAAAAGGACTAAGAAGGAGAAAGAAATCCGTCAAATCTCGTCGTATGCAGAAACAAGAGATCCCTCGACCTGGTCGATGCTCGAAGCACAACGGTCTAATGTCGAGCGTTGTAAATGGTCCTCGGGCGCACTTAAACGCCCATTTCCTTCGAAATCCGGCCAAATCGCTTAGGCCAAGCAAAGCGTTCCAATTAAGAGGTATGCGTCTCGCTTCTGGCATCTCGGCAACGAGACTATATATATTTTTTTCTTCTTCTTCTTCTTCTTCTTCTTCTTCTTCTTCTTCTTCTGTTTCTTCTCTCGCTTCCATACGTCCTGTGCCACTGCCATCTCCCTTTGTCTTCGCTGCGTCAGCTTGCGACGTGCGCGGCCTCCTCCAGTTTCCACCCTTCGCGAAACAAACTGCCAGGCGACCGGTGACTCCTCGAGCTCGCGCGTTAAACAGATGAGAATCTCTCGGTCTATTAGTGGAGCTGCCAACCGTTTTGCCGCGTAAAGAGAATTGATATCTGGCGCTCGGCCGTCTTCCTTTTCTCCCCTGTTCGACACACCCCTTCGCGTACGTTTTATTTGCGCGTCCGCGTGTTTCGCGCGGTTTGCCGATTACTCGAACCGGAGGATCGAGCGCTTGGCGGATCTTCAGGGTGAGGGTTCGCGCAAGAAAAGAAAAATAGGAATGTCCTTCCACGAGTATAGGGTTGGGATAAGTGCAATAAAGAATCGGAAACTCTTGAACAAATTTCGACGAAACTTTCCCTCTCGATTTTTTTTCTCGTGAAATTTAAATTACAAAGTTTAGGTAGTTAAATGAGAGAAATCATAAATGGAATAAACAATCCATTTGTTGATAGAATGAAAATTAATATTGCAACGTACAATGTTTTAGATTGGTAAATATTTTTAGACGTCAAACAGGGGTTGAAAACGAAAAGGGTCCCCTTTGTTTCGTGTTCGATCACGTGCAACGCGTACGCAGATGATTCGTCGCGCAGTTCCGCCGACAATTCGCGGCGATCGTAAACCTGGCCCGCAACGTCGACGAGGAATACTTCTTGGAAGCAGTGTGCGAACACGTGTTTAGAATTAGATGGCGCGGCTCGAGGGGAGGTGCGCGTAACGCCGTTCGGCGAAACTTTTCACTCGCTTGGTGATCAACGTTCGATGAAACACATTTTTCACAAATAAATGTTCTCCGAGTGAAGTCTCAAAGTATCAACTTTTACATTCGATATCGTGTCTCGGTCATTCGCTAAAATAAACCACCCCTTTCTTCGCCATTTAAAGATGAAGAGGAAAGATAAAGGAAACCATCTCAATAACGTCGTTCGAAGATGAATTCATTGAGAAAACAAACTCCTAACGTCTCAAGTCTTAAACGCTGTATCTCCACTTTTATTCTTTTTAAAACTCCTCCATTTCCTCTAGCAATGACTATTTGAAAATAACCCCGGAAGAGAGAAATAAAAAAACGCCAACGTTAGCCTGCTCCCTTTCTTCCGTTCCAATCACGACGACACAAATCAAACGCGAACCATAAACAGAAAGCCGTACCAAAGAATACTCCGACGTCTTCATAAAGCATTGAACAACCGAAATTGTGCCCCGGCGCAAGAAGAAGGGAGTGGCGTTTCACTGGAAGCCCGCGGCTTAAATCACGCAACAGGGAGTTAAGTGACCGAGATGGAGCCAAGAAGAGGAGGAGGATGAGACGAAGCAAGAAGAGCCGAGAAGGAGGAGAAGGAGGAGGAGAAAAAGGATAACGAGGGAGGCACAGCCTGGTATTCGCATTCCGGGTGCGCGTGCCACGACGTCAGTTTGGAAAGCGAATGATACGTAATTTATAACAGCGTTGGAACTAAATGCTCCGTTAGGAGGAGTGTCGCCGAACGGTGGGACGAGGAAGCGGAACAACGAAAACTGCTGGCAAAGAGCTGCGAAGAGGAGAAAGCAAGAAAAGCTCTGTTGGTGGACGACGTGTCGCGCGTGGAACAAGAGAACACGGGATCGTGGACGAGAGAAGAGCGGGCCGGTGTCTAAATATCGAGCCACATGTCGTCTTCCCTCCGTCCGAACGAAAATAGAAGCCACCACCGTGGACCACCGTACGTCATCTTGCCGAACCGAAGTCGAGAAGTCTCTCCTCCCGGTTGCTTACCCGTTCTGCGGCCTGGCGTTTCCCGCCACGTCGCTCTGTTTTCACGCCGTCGAGTCGTCCGTCATCTTCCTACTTCCCCTTCCGACTTTCTCGCTTCCTTTCTTCCCTCGCGAGAAAAAAAAATTCGTTCCACGGAGATGGAAAGCAGTGCTCTCTATTGCTACGATTAGATCTTTCCTACGGAGTTTTTTTTTGCTTCATTTTCTTTTTTTCTTTTCTTTTCTTTTTTTCTCTTTTATGGTTATTTTCAAATGGCGGTTATCTGGGAATAAGAATTTGAACGTTGAATTCAGTGCAAACAGCGAGTTAGTAACAGTCCACGTAAAAGTGAACTGTGAATAGTTAGTCTTAAGGGCAAGATCCAGTAGTTGGTCATCTATGCTCCTTCCCCTTCCAATTAACGATGATAACCCAAAATATATATAAGGACACGTTTCGATGATGAACAGAGCTCCCTTTCAAAAGTTTCTTTACAAACAATCTTGTGCACGACTACGATTGCAACACTGAATATACTCTCTTTAGAATTATAAGTGTGTTAATTCCATTAGGAATCCAACAGCATCTAATAACAGCTCGCTTCCTCCGTTAAATCAACGACAAAGACGCAGATTAATCTCGTCAGTCTTTAATTATGGCACTTGTCATCACTACTGCTCGTTTTTTTTTTTTTTTTTTTTTTTTTTTTTTTATAAGAATGATATCGAAGGAGACGTTGATAGCTCCCGGTTTCCCTTCAATTAACTCGCGATTTTCCTGCACTCTACCCCCAATTTCCCTTTTCCTCCTCCTACCCTCTTGTTTCTCTCGTTTCACTGCGAGACAGGAAAGCGTGAAAGAAAACGAAGAGCAAAAATGAGCACGGCGTGGAAATAGAGAAGAGAGGGAGAAGACGGGCATCCCCTAATAGATCGGCTGTCTTCTTAATTGACTAGGTGGATCGTGAGCGTCTGACAGCTCGCGCCTTCCGTCTCGAAATAAGCGGCTGGATTGACCGTGAATACCGAGCCTCACAAATGATGGAGACTGATCGTGGCAATTATATAATCGACGCGGGGTCGTCACGAGATATCTGCTTTGCGGATCTTTTCGAATATTGTGTATATGATTTTTCTTGGCTTGGGGAATGTAGAAAAATTCTTGAAGTTGAAACGTACCATATGAGCCAATTTTCTATCAACGTGACATTTTATTCGTATCAAATTCTACGGCGCTAAATGTTTCTTTCGTATCAAAATTAGAGCTGATGAATTAATACTTTGTACCTTTTTTTTTTTTTATTATCGTGTCTTTCATCTAGATTTTGTAATTTTATGAGGATTGAAATACGAGGATAAATTATTTGCTATTATTGGTCTTCAGTGGACTAAAGTTTGAAAAATAATTCTATGAATTAATGCTTCGCACCTTTTTTTCTCATTATTGTTCATCTGGATTTTGTAATTTTATAAAATTTCAAAGAATTAAAATAATAATAATAATATCTGTTTATGATACGAAAATCAAATTATTGCTCGGCCTTCGGTGGATTAAAATTTGGAAAATAATTCTATGAATTAATGCCTCGTACCTCTTTTTCTCATTATTGTGTCATTCATCTGGATTTTGTAATTTCACAAAAATTTCAAAGAATTAAAATAATAATAACATCTGTTTGTGATACGAAAATCAAATTATTCCTCGGCCTTCGGTGGATTAAAATTTGGAAAACAATTATTATAACGTATTTATTAATTAAACGTAGGCGAGCGGAATGGCGAAGCACAATTTATTATTTGATCTCATCATGAAGAAGCTCATCACAACGAATCGCAATGTGCCATTTGTTTGGAAAGTGCCATTTATCATTTAAATAGCGAGTATTCTCTCGCAGAGTTACTAAAGAAATTAAACATAGAAGAACGGAAATTCCAACGCCCCCAGAAAATTGCTACGAGTACGGGACACCTTGCGAGTGAACCTTGTGATGGAAAATCTCTCACATGACTTTCACGGACGGACAAACGCGTCAGCGGGGTCTAAATTGTTCGATTGTCCGTCTCGAGTGGCTGCGGCATTGTCGACCGGCCGCAGCTGTCCCGTGCCTCTTAAATCGCAATTATGCGAGGCGCGGCAAGCCGCGAAAACCGTGGAAGCGGAGGGGGAGGGGGCCAACAGCGACATTTTCTAGAGTTTCGGTCAAAAACTGATCCTTCAAGCGGTTGACAATGGGCGCGGAACGAATCGACCGTGGCTTCACCTTTATACCCAGCGTTCTACCACCGTCTCGTCCTTTCTTCGTTCCTCCTTCGGAAGTGTCAGCCCCCCCACTCCCTTTTCTCTTTTTCTCTCGATTCTCGGCCGCTCGAGATTGCCGTATTGTCGAGGGCGTGAGGCCCTTCGAAACGTACCCGTTTTCCTCTCGAACGCCATTCAACGCCACGAAAACGAATTGTCTGCCTCGTGCACGTTCCGCTAAAGATGAAGTCGATACGACCGGAGAAATAGTCCCCCGCTGTAGCTTAGTGTTTCGTTTGGCATTCAGGGGTGCCTCTCGGTGGTTTTCGCGATGATGCGATTGGAAAATTTTCACAAAGACTCGGCCCGCTCGTTGTATTCTTCTCTTTCTTTTTCTTTTTTTCTTTTTTTTTTTTTTTTTTTTTTTTTTTTTTTTTTTGTGAAGAATTACCCCCGTATTACCTGTTGAGGTTCTACGGTTTAAAACGATTTAACGCCGGGGTAATAACACCTGTGTATTGTACGTATGTACATAATTCACTTGTGGGAAGACGATCGAAGTTTTGAGAGATTTTGAAATATTCACGAAGACTGATTGGAACGAATTTTAAAATGCTAAAATTCTACGCAACGTGATAAACATGATAAACAAAAAATTTTTATACAGTGAACAAAAATATTGAAATATGTATAAAAATACATAATATATTCACTGTTATTTCATTTTTTCATTTGTAAAAATTTAAAATTCATCGAATCGCAAATTTCTAACAAAAAGATATACTATATTTGATCGAATGATTGAATATTGCGTACAGCAGTGGGAAGAAGAATTTATTAGAACCAGGACAAATTACAGCTACCAATCCGATGATGAAATTTCCAAATAACGAATTTTTCAAATAACTCGGCGCGAATCCGCACCGAAGCTATATCTAAACACATCTCACGCTTGGATCTCAATCTGTAGAAACCATCCGTTCCAACAATGCCGCGTCTTCCTCAGAGAAGCAACAGAAAGCGAAAAAGAAAAGCTTCGCACGGTTCCACCTATTCCTCTGCACTATAAAAATCAGAGACTTCGAAGCCATTACACAGGCTCCGTGGAACGGTCAGCTGAACTGAAAGAAGCGAGGTATCACTTCATAGAGCTTTAATGAACCGAGCGTGTGGTCCTTCAGAGGTGCGAAACGTCCTTGTCTCGAGGACTGTGTCGAATAGAAGCTGCGCGTGAATAGTGGATTCGCGTTGCTGGTGCAAAGGGGCTCCAGTTGTAAAAGATCCGTGGCGCTGGCATTGTGCGTAGCCAACACGAAATCGTCAACCATTCGAAGTTGTTTAAATCCTTGTAAAGCTCGAGAGAGAGAGAGAGAGAGAGAGAGAGAGAGAGAGAGAGAGGGGAGGATGCGGCCGCTGTGGTGTCGCTTTCCTCTCTCGAGTGGCTCCGATTGTCGACCCCTTGAAAAGAGTGAAATTGAGCCCGGACCCGCGGCTCAAGCAGGTGCTCGCTGCCCCGCCACATTTTTTCCAGGAACGAACCTTCGTAAAATCACGGAGCTTGAAATGAATCTGGAACGCGTTATCCGTAATGGAGCCCGATTGTGTTTTCACATTTGAATTTCGTCACTTTTTGTCTCCAGCGGTTTCGATAACTACGTGAAACGAGCCAAATTCGTAATTAATTTCGTAGATTGAAAACTCTGGGGGGGGGGGAGATGTTACCTTAAGCAAAGAAAATGATGATATACAAGAGTAACACAATTGGTCAGAAGATAATTCTACGAAAAATAAATCGAAACAGAAGAATAAATTTTCTTAATTTGAGACTTCCTTTTTTGGAGAAAATCAAGTTTGAAAATTTGCTTGGATTTGACTAATTCTAGACAGAAAGTGACAGAAAGTGTCATAATAATTAATAGGAGAAAAAGTAAATAGAAACTGTAGAATAAAATTTTTTTCATTTACAGCTTCAGCTTTAGGAAAAATAAACCGAATATGTTAGAACTTGTCTTGTACTTGATAAATTTTCAAACTTGACTTTCTCGAAAACAAAGCATCGGATAAAAAAATTTTATTACATATTTCTTACTTATTTTTGCACATAGAATAACCTCTGTTAATTATTCTTCTCAGTTTGGAATTAGCTAAATTCAAGCATGATAAAAGCATTTCTGGTTACAAAAAAACATTTTGTCTTTTCATTTTTAGACGTAAAATTACACTCTGGCTGATTGTACTACGATTTCGGTGCAAAATAGAATTACGAAATAAAACTTTATTTTACGACACGAAGTGACCGATGATTTCTCAATCATTTCATCAGAATCTTTTTCATTTAAACTTTAGCCTGACGAAGTAAAAGTTGCTCGCAGCATTGATAGAATTTTAGGAAAGCTACGTTAATTCTCGCAACAGTGAGCCTATCGAGTCCAACACGTTGAAAATTATTATTTGTGATCTCTTAGACTTATCGAAAGCTTTCGTACCTTTTGTTTGACGTATGTACGTGATTGTAAATAATGTCACAGAAATTCGAGTTAGCATCCTACGCGACGTGTCGAGCAACAATTCCCTTCTAAAGTGATTTATCAAGATTTCCAAA
This sequence comes from Frieseomelitta varia, assembly GCF_011392965.1. Lineage (NCBI taxonomy): Eukaryota > Metazoa > Arthropoda > Insecta > Hymenoptera > Apidae > Frieseomelitta > Frieseomelitta varia. The sequence goes on from NW_025110711.1 coordinate 49,696, forward strand.
CGAGAAGAGAGCGAAAAAAAAGGCACACGGCCCATTACGCAGAACAAATGGCAGCCTAAGTGGCCATCGGATCTCTACAAAACGACCAGATAACTCTCTCTCTCTGCCGCGTTAATCCCATCTTTACGAGAATAAATTAGTTTATACGGAGTCAGTGGATCGAGAAGAGCGACAAGGAAGGGGGGCGCGGAGGGAAATGAGCACGTCGAGTGGGGGACCGCGGCGCATCGAGATTCCTCGAGGATGTTTTCTCGAGATTTCGTTTCCTTTATGCCCTTTCCACGGCGAGCCATCAAACCGCTCGTTAACTGACAAACGCCGCGTTATAATACGAACGACGAGCCTCGTCGCCCAGTTGATTCCGAGCCACTCGCCTGGAAGAATACCGGTATTTAAGAACGCCTCGTGACGCTCGCTCGCTGCGGGCTGTTTTATTAAAACGTTCATCCTCGATCGCCGCGAGGAACGTCGATGCCGCTTGACGCGTCACTTGAGAAATGACTCGAGAGAAAAGAGAGAGAGAGAGAGAGAGAGAGAGAGAGAGAGAGAGAGAGAGGAATTCTGTACGTGGATGTGGAAGAACGACACGCGATAATGGGCGCAAAGATGCAGAAAAGGAGTCGAATTGAATATTAATACGTTGATATCTGGTAGTATGCAAGAGGGAAAGTCTTGCGTAGAGTACAGCCTACGAAGGAAATTTTTCTGGTGAGACTCGTCATTGGGATAGGTTCTAGACGATTATTGAACTCTATATTTTTATAGAGAAAGTTTCAGAAATTTCTCAGGGGAAACTCTCCATTAGGATAGGTTTTAGACGATTATTGAACTCTATATTCTTATAGAGAAATTTTTCAGAGGAACTCCATTCGGATAAATTAGGATAGGAGGAGTAAAGGGTTCAAACTATTGAAATCTATTCTTACAGAGAAATTTTCAGAAATTTTTCAGGGGAGATTCTCCATTAGGATAGGTTCTAGACGATTATTGAACTCTATATTCTTATAGAGAAATTTTTCAGAGGAAACTCTGCATTGGGATAGATTCGAGGGTGAAGAAGTAAGGGGTTCAAATGACTATTGAAGTCTATATTTTTATAAAGAAATTTTCAGAAATTTGTCAGAGGAAACTCTCTATTAGGAAAGGTTCTAGACGATTATTGAATTCTATATTCTTATAGAGAAATTTTTCAGAAAGAATTTTATGCAAGGTACTACTGAAATTCCGATACAAACTAAGGGAGTAAGGTGATTCTGCATTTTTTTCATTCGAGACTTTAGATTAAATTTCAGTTCAATAGAAATTTTGGCCATCTCATCTGTACAAATACCTTGATACAAATACTTTTCTTGCAAATACAATGACTGATCCATTGAAGTCTAGAGACACGAAATGAATAAATCAATATTCCACCAGAAATCAGTGAGAAAATCTCTCCGAGTGTCCTTTGGAAGGGTACCTAACCGATCGAACGAAGGGGGACGATCCTCTCAACAGGTTAATGAGCGAAATTAAGGCGACGCGTAACACGCGCCATGCGAATTCGAACGTCGTCGGTCCGAGTAGGAGTCGACATAGTGGCTGGAGGGCTCGAGTGAGAGTGATATACAGTTCGGTAATGGTCGCGGACGATCCGACACCTGGCCCCGTGGCCCCCTTTTGTGAGAGGTGGCTGAAGAGGCGAGCCCCACGCCATCAGTGGTCCCCCATAAACTCCGACGTGCATTCAACTAAATGGTTCTAAAGTGCTTTGAAAATACGAGCCCCCTACGAAAAGCGTCTCTCGCCGCCATGAAGGGTGTTCGCCCCCCCCTCCCCCCTCTTTCTCTCTCTCTCTCTCTCTCTCTCTCTCGTGCGCGCGCGCTCTACCAGCCGAAACCAAACGATATGGGTGGTTTCTCCGGAGAATAAAAATGCAGATTAGGATTAACAAACCGGGACGACGATTCTTGGCTTCCGTTGATTTACCGTCGTATAATTTTCATGGGCCGCGTAACGTGCTCGCACCAACGTAATTTCGCCCCCTCCTTTCTTCTCTCTTCTTTTCTCAGTTCGTTCTCGGCTCTGCGATACGCGTCCGTTGAGGTACGTTATTAGGATTATTTGCTTCCGTGTAATTTTCACCCGACCTCGGGATTAAATCAGGGACGAGGTTACCGTGGACGAGGAATTTTTTTAGAGGGGACTGTTCCCTCTTCTTTCGGGATTATCCCCAATTTTTGATCCGTGTGTTTGATCGAACTCTCGCGGCACGGAATGTGAGAGAGAGAGAGAGTTGGAGAAGTTGGGTTTGTACAGACTCTGAAACTTATTTCACGAACTGCGAGAACGCGGATCAGGAAGGACAGGATTAGTGTAACCATGTTGAAAGTTGCATTGTATCCACTTTGGAGAACATGTAGGGAAGTACAAACGAATATAGATATAGAGATTTTCATGAGAAATGTAGAAATCTTAAGAAATTGAAGAAACTTCAAAATTCAAACATTCACATCAAGAGAAAATTTCCAATTGTATTTGAAATGTTTCGTATTTGAACGTTGTTGTTTATTGTTGTAGACTTCTTCGACTTTTGCGTTAGATTTATTCAGAAAGCTTGGCTGAAATTACTCTATAGAATCCGGTCCTCGAACCCGTACGTGACGGAGAGTGGATTTCTTGTTTCTTTTTTTTTTTTTTTTTATCGAAGCCAGCGAGAAAAATTCGAGCGATGCGCGTGCGTGGGTAGAGAGACGTGTGTACCGCATTCACGCCGCTCCATTGATCTCGGGGAATCAAAGGGCGAACGGTCAGGTACAGCTGCCACGAAAAACGCGCATTACGATGATCGATCCTTCGATACTTCTTCAAAAATCCGTCAAGAACTGTCCTTCCGTTCCATATTTTCGAAACTGTTTACCCTCTGAACTATTCACGAAGCTTGCACGAAGAAGGTATTCTCGACAATCTGTTCAAATTGTCGTTGAGTTCCAACTTTCCCCCTGCCTCCAGAGGTATTCGTCTCGATACAGTTCAAATTGTACCCCACGTTCGATCTGTCGTTGATAATAAAACAACGAGCTCTCGCGATGCACAGACACTCGCAAATCGATCTTACGTTCGTTCAGAAGCTCGTGCAAAATCGCGAAGGTAGCCGCACGCCGGCTGAATGATTTTCGTCGTGGCTGTACGCCACACGTCCCTTTGCGAGAAGGTGTGACTATGTTTGAATACACTGTTGATTGGGCCATAAATGTGTCTCTCAACGTACAAACACTTTTTCTCTCTCTTTCTCTCTCGACGTCCGACTCGGGCACAGTCATTTTCTCTCGTTCGGGAGAACTTCGTGGCTCGAAGGCCACAAGACTACAGACCCATTTGATTGGTACCTCCCGGGATAACGCGGCGTGACGCAATTGAATTCTAGTTTGAATGATGGCCGTTGGACAATCCTGCTGTGGCGCGATCCACTCGAAAATTACACATTCCCCCCCACATTACTTTGCCCACAAACAGCGTTTTTTCTTCCTTCGTGCGTTGTATTATAATGTTTAATATTGGTACCATTGAATCATATAAGAATCTAAAGCCTTGTGTCCATTTGAGAGTTTACTCTCAAGCGTTGTATCCATTTGGGAGCAGCTTTGAGAATTTTCACTCTTTCGAGAGAGACCGAAATACTCTCCGAGAGCTTATCATCCGATAGAACTCTCAAAATCATGTCCATTTGAGAGTTCATCGTCTCTGGTCCTACTCACTGTGGTGTAGTTTACTTCGAAACACGAGTGTGATCATGTGACATCGCTATCAGGTGCAAAAAATGTGTGCTCTCATAGTTGCCGGTAATATTTTAAGAAAAAAGAAAAATCAGCATAAAAAGAAGAGTTCGATTATTTAAATTATTATATCATATTTAATATAATTAAATATTATATAATATTTATGTAATATTTATATTTATATATAATATTTAAATTGTTATATAATAATTTGAATTAATAATTATATAACTAAATATAATAAATTAACTATAATATTAACTTAATCATATAATTCAATATTGCATAATATAATTATTACATAATAATTTAAATTAAATATAATAAATTAACTATAATATTATATAATTAAATATTATATAATATTTTAAACTATAAGAAATTATAATATAAATAATTTCATAATTATTAATTATTACATTATTACATTATATATATTTCATAATTATTACATAATAATTTAAATTAATAGTTATATAATTAAATAAATTAATAAATTAACTATAATATTATATAATTAAATATTATATAATATAATTATTATAACTATATTATAACTATATTAATATAATAATTTAAACTATAAATAATTATATTATAACTATATTATATATAAATTTAAATTATAGAATTACAATTAAAAGGAATTAGTTCAATAATTTCACTTTTTGACCACACTTTTTTTTATTATTCATTATTCTGCTCGCACGAGAGAGTACTCTCAGGACTTTCGCCTCGAATTCTCGAGAGCAACTCTACGCGACACGTCGACTCTCAGATAGTTGAGCTCTTGGACAGCTACTCTCAGAACAGTGTCCATTTGCCAGAAATACTCTTGAGAGCAACTCGCGACAGTTTTACTCTCCAGTGGACACTTAGCTTAAGATAGGCTTTGTAACGTGATCGTAGACGTTTCTTGCGATTGTAAGACGTCTCGCTAGAGGGTTGAGTTAATCAAACGCAGAGGGTGGATCCAGAGTAGCACGATTGCAATTTCGTAGTTGAACGCGAGCCAAAGGCAGACACGCGGCGAATAATTGCGGTGAAACGTAGCGGGACAGCGACGACACCGAGTTCTCGGTGCCGGACGATTGCTCGGCAAATTCTTGGAACTGTCAACAATTCAGCAACGATGGGTGGTCCCTCGCGATACGTGCGGTCCGATGTGCATCGGTCGAAGGTCGTTACACCTCGCTACTGCGTCGTTCACCCTTGGAAAATGATCGTTTTTCAGGTGCGGGAAATTGGAAAATTAACCCCTTGCGCTGGCAACTGGTTCACAGACACGTGTACCCTATATGTATTATACAGTGATTCGTCTCTTTCTTTTTGAACTCGTCGAAATAATACCACTGGCAAAGTAAAAGACCGATTTTAATGAAATTTGGCATAAATGTAATTTTCCAAAAGATATTTGACAAGTTTTATTTCTTTTTTGTCGGCAATTGCCGATGTTAAAGGGGTGAATACCGTCAAAGTTGGAGACGCGAAACATGTTTTGTCAAATATCTCGGAAATGATTGAAAATACCTTGCATAAATCGATGATATTAGTGCTTTTTAACGACGAATTTAATTTTGCAAAAATACCTTCTGTTTAAATAATATATTAGAGAAACCATATATATATATATATATATACATATATATATATATATATATATATATATATATATATATATATATTCAAATACAAGTTAAAATGGATAAAATGGAATCTTGATTTTTGCATTGTAAAAAGATTCATTATTTTCAAATCTTTTTCACTGGACGCTCAGAGCAGTGTACAAATACGAATAACTAAACAAATATTTCACTTTTACGAATAGTGAAGAATTGTTAGTAACAGCGACAAAAATGTATAATATGTCGCAGATATGACGTGAGTAGAAATTATTCTGGGAGAAGAAATAATAAATTTATTATTTGTTTTTACCGTCTGGGTTGTGTTTAAATATATTTAAAACTGAGAAAATATTGCAACTTTCGGACAAAAAAATGGCGCAAGAGGTGGATGCACTCTTCACCTCTCTTTTTTTAACTCTGAAAGATCAAATCGTGCGATTTTTGAAAGAGTTTTGGAAAAAGACTGACAATGTCTTTCGTGTGACGAGCGAGCAAAGTGTAGCGCGAGGTCACGTGGTTCAAGGAAGGATAAAATTGGCGAAACGCAAGACTGGGCATACGTCACTGCGAGATATCGAACTTCCAAGAAGATCGTTCGTTTGACGGATCCAATTAAGCGAGACCACGGCGAGGTCATTAGCATTGATACCGAAATTCGTGTTCCAATCAAAAGGCATTCTTCGTGGCATTCGTGCTGAGGTCATCGCCGCGGCGCGCGGTCCAAGATTCACGATAATCCCGATCGCGATAAGTGAGCAGGCAAGAAGGAAGATCGATCGCAATAAACTCTCTTCTAATAAGGTCGAACCTTATTTTACAATCGATCAATCATCACGCCGAAAAGTTGCGCGAAACTTGAAAAAAAGAAAGAAAAGAATATGAGCATGAAGACAATGTGATGATGTCGTGAGATATGTGATTGTTTGGAGAGCAATTTCATTCTAAACGATATTGTCTTTATATAAATATTCTGAACAAACCAATATTAAATCATCGTTATTCAAATACTCATTTGGTGGGATTTTTGTTGTGATTATGTCGAAGCAAGTTTGAAGCAAATATAAAATATAATTAAAAATATAAAAAAATTCTTCGTAAAGAAATTACAGGATATTTAATAAAACTGATTTTCTTTCTTTAGAGTGTTACGAAAGTGTCCCATTTACTAAAGACCAGAGGAACTGCAGTTAAATATAAAATATAATTAAAAATATAAAAAAATTCTTCGTAAAAAAATTACAGGGTATTTAATAAAACTGATTTTCTTCCTTTAGAGTATTACGAAAGTATTTACTAAAGACTAGAGAAACTGCAGTTAAATATAAAATATAATTGAAAATATAAAAAATTCTCCCTAAAGAAATTACAGGATATTTAATAAAACTGATTTTCTTCCTTTAGAGTGTTACGAAAGTATCCCATTTACTAAAGACCAGAGGAACTGCAGTTAAATATAAAATATAATTAAAAATATAAAAAAATTCTTCGTAAAGAAATTACAGGGTATTTAATAAAACTGATTTTCTTCCTTTAGAGTATTACGAAAGTATTTACTAAAGACTAGAGAAACTGCAAATATAAAATATAATTGAAAATATAAAAAATTCTCCCTAAAGAAATTACAGGATATTTAATAAAACTAATTTTCTTCCTTTAGAGTGTTACGAAAGTGTCCTATTTAAATGTAGGTTCGAATTATTAATGTTTACCAATCTTTCCCCACAATCCTAACCTAAAATTTCCAAATCTATCTATCTAGAACTTCTTCTGCTACGTGCCAAGTGTCGGATCACGGTCGTGGGGTACGCGATCGCGTGTCGATGAACCTTCGAAATTAATTTCTCTATTCACCGCGTGTTGGGCGGCCGTGTATCAAGGTCGCGAGCTCATTAGCCATTGATAGGCCGCGTTCGTGGCCCAATCAAAGGGCATTCTTCGTGCGCGCATCGTTCGTGCTGACGTCAGGGCCCTTTCTCCTTTCGACGGAGCCCAGGAAAATCGAAATCTCTTCGGCGACGTGTGGCCGTGTGTGTCTCGTTCTTCAGCAAGGAGTGGAGAAACGATCGGTACGAGAGGAAAGTAAGGCTGAAGGAGGATGAAAGCACGAAGGAAGGAAGAAGAGGACGTGGAGGAACGGTGGTTGGGGAGAGCGTGGTCGAGGATCGAAGGAGGGAGAAGAAAGTCTCTCGAGGGCTCGTTCAGTGCGAGACTAGTTAGCACCTTCTCTTAAGTCCGAGGCGCGTTCTCGAATCAAGGCGCGCATTCTGCTTGAGCCGGGGCCCCGGCCAGACCCGGCTACAATGCCGCATTGTACTTAAATCAGATTCAATTTGGGCCCCATTGAAAATTACGCTTAATAAATTATTTGGGCAATTCATAAATCCGACTCGTGCGGTGCCTGACTGCTCGCCTCCGTTACCACTGTCCCGTCGTTACCTCTCCGCTTTCGAAACGGCGCAAAGCTCCTTTCCAAAGACCGTTTACTAATGGACCAACCTCTGGCCAACGTGTCCCAGGGACGTACCTACTCTATCTGCTCGCAGCCGTGATTTTCTAACCGAGTTTAGATGGATCAAAGGGACGAGTGTGTTGCCTGCGTACGAGCGATCGGACGGGAATTTTTTCTCTGTTTCTCTCTTTTTCTTTTTGGAGATTCTTTTCGAAGAAATTCGAAACGCGAGAGATAAGTAAATGTTTCAGCGTCGAAAGAAAATTGGAGATTAAAGACAACTGTGTTTCTAGTTGGAGAAATTTCGCCTGCGTTGTGACTCGCACGATCCAGCAAATACGAATGTTTGTTACGGACATTTTAATCTCTCTACGTGCAGCTACTATTTACAATGATGATCAAACTACGTCAGCGAGTATCACTGGTAGATTGCGGATTTTTATACAAATTCGTAGTTTTACGAACGCAGTTGAAAAGATCGAGCTTGAGTAGGAATTTATTTCACCATTGACTACTGAAAATATTGAAGTTTAAAATTTTGCGTAAATGCATAAAAATCGACAAATCTACGTCGTTAGATCATTCTAGGTATAAATTATACTTCTTATATTTAATTGATTATCACTTATCAACTTGTCAACTGTCATTATCCTCTACGCTACTCGTTCTTCCATCGTGTTCTGCATATAAATAAGCAAATCAGAAACGATAGTTTCCACAAATTGAAAATGTTCGAAGCCGTAGCGCGATCTAACCCTACGACGAATGCGGCCCTGAGGACGATTAAGCTCCGTAGCACCAGGTAAATACGCACGCGCTCTTACATACGCGCGGGCCATGATTATCGACCTGCACGTGTACGTCGTTTATACTACAAATTAGTAGGCGGTTATAAATGACACAGTATCCTCATTATCGTGCTGGCTTTATTACCGAGCGTCTCGCTCACGTTTGACCGACTGTCCGGCGAGTTTCTTCCGAGGATTCCGACCACGAAAAATTATCCACGATATATATATATATATATATATATATATATATATATATCTTTCTTTCTTTCTTCGGAGAGCAGTCTGTCACTGATTAATGCAACAAACGTATGTATATGTCTCGTTGCTCCGAATCTCGATCCCCTGATTTCCGCTCGATAATTATGCCTTCGATCCCAACACTCGCGACAGATCTACTAAAGTAGATAGTCGTTTGGTCGAGATATAGTCGATGGGACTTTTGGGACTAAAATCGATAAAAATCGCGATTTTGGAGAGTACGTTTGTAATGTAAATAAAATTGATCAGTTAATCAAGATATTAATTATTTATTCAGATATAACATAGTTTAAGATAAATATAATATAAAAAATATAATTTAATTAAAATGTTAATTTATTAATTAAGATAAGATCTTTTGGAACTAAAATCGCGATTTTGGAGAGTACGTTTGTAATGTAAATAAAATTTATCAGTTAATTAAGATATTAATTATTTATTCAGATATAATATAGTTTAAGATAAATATAATATAAGAAATATAATTTAATTAAAATGTTAATTTATTAATTAAGATATTAAAACTATCGTGACGCTGTGATATTTATTTCGCTCGTTCGAGTGTGCAGCGAAAGAAACTTATTTATCGCGAAGGTCGAGAGGTCCGCGCGAGGAAGGAAAAGAAAAAGGAGAGAAGCGAGAGGCGGGGATTTGGGAAAATAGGTAGGAAATTTACGGCTACGAGGAAACCCACGGGGGAAAGAAAAAGGTACCGGGAGTCCTTTTAACAACCCGCAAACAAGAGGCTGACACGTTCAAACAATCGGTGGACGAACCGACAAACCTATAATTAGCGTAGGATCCCTCGGATCTGAAATCTTTTTTGGCATTCGTTTTCTCGAGCAGCCGGCTCGCACCGCCGCGCCTCTTAGATCCCCTCGTTAGATCGTCATCTGCGAATGTTCGACGTGTCGGAGGGACTTCTGGCCCAGAGTCTCAGAAGTCACCGCGCGAAATTACCTCAGAACCATGAAGATCTGACCGCGTTTCGTCTTGCTTGAGGATTCTTTCATGGCCTCGAGCTCGCTTGCCATTCGTCGGAAACAAACCCGTGGTGCAAGTTGCTTCGAAATGGATCGAGACATATGTAGTACCATCGATTGAAAATTATTTGGATATATATTTCATTTTTTACTGCATTTTTATTTTGCACTCCCATTGGAAGTTTAATTCTTTAATATTTATTTTTGATATTATTTTGATAATTTAATTAATTATTTTTTAATATTATTTTAATAATTTCATGGTCACAAAAGATGCAATGAAATTTTTCCCGTTTTATACGAGCTTCAATTCATTCGAATGATTGAATTTTAGTTAAACCCCTTTTCTTACGATTTTCTTTCCAAAGTTCTTAGGTAAGCATCAATTATTACAACTGCAGCGTTACATTAGATGTAAAGCATTGAAACATTGTATGCGATTTCTACTTTTGGCAAATCTGGAAATTCTTTATCGTTTTTCCATAATTCGTAGAACTCGTTTTAAACTAATTTTAAATTCATTTATCTATTATACGAACCAAAAATTTGTAGCAGAGAAGAGAATCAGTGAACTTCTATTAAGTTCTTGTACTACTATTTGTCGCTTCAACTTCTACTGTGCCCCATGGATGTTGGTAAAAATTCTTTGTTTTAAAATTATTTCAATTATTCTAAAGTATTTGATAAAAATAGTCATTGATGGCCATCGTGACAAAAACAACAATAGTATTAATATTTAGTTCCTCCATATCTTAATTCCTGCATATGTTTTAATAACTACGTAGACATGTTCATTTTCTACACATAGTAAGTATATTAAACATTCTACGAAATTACTCTTAATATTGAGAATGTTCACTGATATTGGATCTGTGCAGGTATATTATACAAAATTTAAAAAAAAAAGATTTATCTTCAAATTCTGGATTCTGCGCAGAATGATTTTTGAAGTTAAAAAAGAAGATAACGAGAAGCTCTACTTCTGCGACACGATCACTTTTTTACAAGCGTTGCTCGTTCAATGAGTTTCCTTGTTATTGGATAAAACGAAGAACGTCGAAGAGCGCACGATTTACGAGATATCTCGCGGCTCATGTCAGAAATCTACTTTATCTTCGTGTGTTGTTGAAACCGCCAGTGCCAATTCTAAGAACAGAGAATGATATCGTGTTTACTACATCGTGCTACAAACTGTGCATAATTTAGCTCGCAGCGGCTGGATCGCGATGATGATATATCCGATAATTACAGACTAATGTGACACGTAATCAGTTGCAAATATATTACAATATATTTCACTCTTCTTGAATCTTCTAACTTCATTATCCATATCGACAGTTTCTCGACAACAATGTGATGAGCAACAAAAATATTCATTTGTTCTTTCTTTCTTTTTTTCAGTGAAATTTTTAGGAAACCGCGATCGTTCTAAATTCTATGCTTTCTCAACATGAAGTGTCTTGCGAAGCAACGATTAGCAAATTAATGAACGAAAGAAAATAACATAATAATAAAATAAAAAATAATAATAATAAAATTTAAAAAAGATAATAATATTAATAAAATATAAAAAAGATAATAATATTAATAAAATAAAAATAATAATAATAATAATAAAATTTAAAAAAGGTAATAATATTAATAAAATAAAAATAATAATAAAATAAAAATTAAAAATAATACTAGTAATAATAAAAAATAAAAATAATAATAAAATAAAAAATAAAACGAGAGTAGAGCGATATCCAGTTTTCAATAAAACATTCGTGAACGTAGCAATACTAAAGTCTTAAAGTCTTAAACGAGAGACCGCGAAATGCCAAGAAATAGAAACAGGAACGATAAATAATAACAGTATCCAGAAATTTCAATAATCTATTTCTCCAAACAAAATAACCTATATTATAAATATTATATATAACAAAATAACCAAAATTTTTATATTTGAGCGAAATTTCAAAGCAATCTACAAACAAAATTCTCACACTTTTCGATCTATCGCGGAGATGTGGACGATGAAGAATCGCGGACGTTTTGCGGAAAGATAGATCCCCTTGGAAATCCTCTGTCCCGAGGAAGAACGACGGTTATCGCAATCTGAACTACGCCACGTACAATTAGTTGAAAACAAGATAATCAAACGGGCAAACGACGTCGCTACACAACGACCACACCACCTGCGCACGCCGCTGTTCTTAGGTACTGAGAGCATACGTGAGCCGATATATATATATACGTACGTACTACATACATACATACATACATACATACATACATAAATACATATATATACACATACACACGTACATTCTCGTGCAGTGAAATTTACTTTACGCTCGTTGGTAATTAATTCGCCGCTCGCGGCAATTAAAATTATACGTTAATGATTTGCAAGAAGTTGTTTTGTTGCGGATGGACGAGCGGTAAAAGGCGTTATCTCTGTCAGCTTCTAATTATAGCGTCCGATTGCTCCGACACGCGGTGCGAAACAAATGAAGGAAGGATGATAAAGATCCTCCTTGTGTTCCTCTCTTTCGTCCCCTCTCCTATTTTCCTCGCAACTCTTCCAATTGCACGTAACAATTTACATACACGTATGGAACTATGCGTGACCGTACATGTACATACTTCGCGTAATTGTTCCCATAATTTTTCTATTTCTCACTGCCGTTAGTGGATTTTTCTTTACTTTCTCAAAGCTCTGTTTTTCTATGGTGCGCGTATGATATCGTTCGGTATTCGTCGTTCTTATCTCATTAATTATTATTAACAGTTGAAGGAACGATCGTCGTCTGGTAGAGTGCGCGCGTTGTCGAAAACCAAGCGTGCATTCGCCTTCGAGAGCCATCGAAATCTGGCGTGTTTCCCCGAGTGAAAAAAGGGTTAAGGTCACCCCCTTCTCTATCAGCACGAGGTTGCGCTCTTAATGCGCCGTTTGCGTCACACCAGCAATTAGTTCGCGTCAGAAATTCGTCAAGCCGATGATCTAGCCTTCGAACTCTGTTGTAATTCGTGTTATCGCGACAAGCTGTTACAGCTTCAACTCACTGATACAGCTTATTGTCCATTTTTCATCGCTCGGGAATATATTCAGCGAAATATTCCAATAAACAAACCGATTGGGAAACTATGAGAAATTGCATTGCACGTATGTACATACGTATGTGGCTATGCGCGTGTATCTCTCTCTTGGCTCTTCTTTCACTAAGATGATAAATCGTTCGTAAATGAACGATCTAATGGGAACGAATCGTTCGGGATATGTGTGTGTGTGTGTGTGTGTGTGTACGTGACGAGTGAAAACGCGATCTCGTTCCTCGTGACACGGACGAGCGAAAGAGGGGATCAGAAGAAACGCTCTCGGTCAAAAACGCTAGCACACAACGATAACTTTTTGATAACACGCCGTCGTAATTAGTCACTGCCAATTAACAGCTGCTCAAACGGAAAACAACTGGCCTCGTTAGCGATATGTTCGGTGAAGATTTCTCGTCCTCACCGGGGAAAATCTCGGCGCGTTACACGTTTTTCCAACTCGAGAATTTTCTATTTTCTCTCTTTCTCTCTCGCTCTCTCTGTTGCGAGATCGTGATAAAACGATTGTTACCTTTCAACTATTTCCTGCCTTTTATTTTCTACGAAATGAAACGAAAGGATCGCTTCGTTTTTTTTTTTTTTTTTTTTTTTTTTTCTGGAAAGGTATTTACATTCTGCTTTGAGAATTTGGTGCATTCGAAAGATTTTCATTTTATTTCGTATGTTGCCAGATATATTCGCGGATATTCGTGCGAATTTTTAGAAATATGATCAAAAGAATGGAACGTAGACGGAGAACAGTTTTACTAGATATTATTCTACTTTAGTTTTTAATTTTTTAACGTTTGAATTTCTTATAATCACGATGATATTTTTATCTGTAAAAGAATTTTTCGAAACTTATACATGATTCGGAGAACGCAAACGTAACAGAAACTGTTTACTACGTATACCTAAACCAAGGCAAACGACAGAAATTCGATTTATATAATATAAATGATCTGTAAACGCACCGATATAAAGAACGACACTTATGGTTAAAAATTGAAGATAAAACGACCTAGCAGAAGCCTATTCAACCGCGATAAAAAGGAAATTAAAATGGTAAATGAGAAAAAGGATTTAATCACAGAAAAATAATAATAATATTAATATTGTAAAACTAGTAAAATATCGGCGAATAATAAAAGTGCTAAGGAAACAAAACTGATTTGTGAAGAATATTACCGACGAATTTCTTTTTCTCTCGTTTTATTTTCATTTATCTCGAGGAGATGGAGGCAAAATAAAAAAAAGAAAAGAAGAAAAAAAGAAAGAAGTCACATCACTTCGTTGAAATTTGACCGATAAAACGATTGGACATGGCGCGACACGCGCGATTCCCCTAATCAACAGCGTGTAACGGCTTAATTAATAATTAGACGAACGATTCATAAATCAAGCAACTTTTTCCACAGCCACGAAATCGAATGTGAATGCCCAGGGAAACGTTATCTTCTGTGTAATTAACGCGATACACGCACGACTGCTGTAATACACACAAATGCGGAATGCTAATCAGCGTTCGCGAACGACCAAGAAAAGGAAAAAAATATAATTGGATCGCGCAGATAGGGCGAATGGTGCGGAGTAAATATTTCATAATTTCACAATCTGCCAAACATCCATAGACGAGCTACCATGGATTCTGTCCGTGCATTGTTTAATAACGTTTGTCACCGTCATTTACCAACATTCGATAGAAATTAAAATTATTCGATAGAAATTAAAATTATTCATAGCAGCCGAGAGTGGCTTACGGTTTCTGACGTTAAACGCTCGATAAAATTAATTACGTAATATATCGATTTCTTCGATCGAGCAAACGCAAACATCTTCAAACTTGGTGTAGAAATAAAATACTGTGACAACAAAACCGCTAAAATTCATGCGAACGAAATTTTGTAATTGTAGAGATTTTGTAGATTCATGATTTTTGGCTTTCTCTTTCTTTTTGGTCTCGATAAAACTCGAATTTGAAGGAAATAACCGTGATTTATAGAATTATCGCGAGTATCTAGATACGTAGCGATTATTTTACACAGATATCCCAGATAATTTCTCGAACGACATAAATATACAAAACCACGCTCGTGTTCGAATGTCTAACAAGCAGTGATTCTGTTCGTTAGTCTAACGTTTTAATTATTTTACACAGATATTCTAGATGTTATCACGCACAACATCAACGCATCCTTGTTCTTCCACAACCACGCGGAACGGCACGTGTTCATGCTGCAACAAATTCTTAACAACTATATATACTCTTTTGATAGCCTGACGAGAATTCGTGACAAATAGATTTCAACAATAGATTAACAATTCAATTCGTTAATCTACCGTTTTAACTATTTTACACAAATATTATAGACGTTAGCTCGAATAACACGAACACTTAAAGTATCCTTGTTTTTTCCAAAACCACTTGTGCTCATATTGCATCTTCCTAACAACCACCCTCTTTAGGGTAGTGACAAAAATTCGTAACAAATAATGACAGTATTCTTTAGTCTAACATTCAATAATGACTTTATTCGTTGACATAGCATTCTAATTACTTTACAGATATTCTAAACATTATTTCGAATAACACGAATACTTAAAATATCCTTATTTTTCCAAAATCACTCAACGAATTTCGAACTATTTCTTTGGTAATTCGACACGAATTCATAAGAAATAGCAACTCTTTTCATTAATCCAGCGTTTTAATTACTTTACACAAATATCATAGACATTATCTCGAATAATAAGGTATCCTTGTTCCAAAATCATTTGTGTTCGTATTGTAATAAATTTCTAACAACCCCCTTTGGTAATCTGACGCGAATTCGTAACGAACAGCGACTCCATTCGGTCAATCTAACGTTCTAATTACTTTACACGGGTATCCTGGACATTGTCTCGAGTAGCACGAAACGCATCCTTGTTTCCGAAACGCGTCGTAAATTATCCTCGTCCTTTCGAAACCCCCGCGGTACAGCTTGTGTATTCACGTTGCAACAAATTCCTAACGACTACCCTCCTCACTGATGATTTAACACGAACTCGTAACAAATAACGACCCTAGTTTTCATTAATTTAGCCAGAGGAAATTGTATTTCTTCCTCTCGGACCGCCACTCGGTCGCCGATCTCTAATTAGAAAAACTGGCGCCTCGTTCTCTCGCGGGGAAGAGAGCGGATATCGGTGTCGAATTCGAAACAATCGGACGCCGATGACTAATTGCCACGGGCACGGTCCATGCAAATTGCCGATCGGAAGAACAGGGCCGAGAAAAGTCTTGGCCGAAACGCGAGGAAAATTCGAGCAAACGAAAGAGAGGAAAAGAGAGGACCCAAAGGATAGCTGAAAAGACAAAAAGGAATTCGCGCCGCTCGTTTCACTCGAGAAACGCGGCTCTGCCACGCCCTGGCGACGTGTCGGCCTTCTCAGATGAAACTCGACCGTCTGCGGAACCCGAAATCCATCAACCCCTGGAAATGGAACGCAGTTTTTCCAAAGAGTTTGTCGCTTGCCTGCTGCAGTCACTGGAAAATGCAGTCAAAGTGAATCCTCGTCGAAGGATTTTTTTTCGACGACGATTATCGAAAGATAGGAGACGTGTCAACGTGTGTTAGCAAATTAAAAATCTGTGTAATTGTGCATTTATCGACAGGGTGGATCACCACATATTGCCATCTAGATTTACGTCATTATTATTACGCGTAGCAAAAAATGTTTCAGATCAAGTTGAATGGTTTCGAGAGGGGCATATTTTGATGATACTAGTTTTCTTGGACGGTGGACGTGTAGAGAGCATATGAAGGTCATTAGTGTATCAGTATGCAACACGACTAACATTAATGACAATTACTCGGTTTTGGAATTTTTCGTTTAACTTCATCCCACTACTAACGTGTTTGTTGCAAAGAACAGGAAATTTTAAATTAATTCACTGTAAATGACTAGAGTTGACGTCCGATGGTAGTCCATATCTAAGAATTTCTAGCGAGGTATAGGTATTTGGAAAGAAATTCCAAAGTTACGAGAAATGGAAATTTTGTTGAAAAGGGGGAAATTATTTCCGACAGATTAATTTTTTATTCTTAATCAGAATGATTTTCTGTTGTAATGTATATATGGACAGTGGGTATACCATTTGAAGTCGTAGAATTTTAGATTCGATGTTTCATAAATTAAATTAATTTTCGCAAAATACATATGCTTGATCTACTTGAAAGTATTCAACATTTAAGGATAATTAGAGAGAGTTCACAAGAAACGTGAAAGACAAGTTAGTAGGTACTGATCGATAGAACAGAGAAACGATCCTTCCCCTCTCGAATCTTTACTCGACCCCTTGGAATTCCTCCATTTGTCTCTCTAGAAGAAAGTCGGAGAACAATGGGCTCGAGGATCACCTGTCGATAAATCTTCGCCAAGGAGGAACTTGGAAAATTTGTGTTCGAAAGAAGATTCTCCAATCTAATAGTTTTCCCAATTTCGTGAAAGTTTCGTCATCGATCTTCACTGCGAGGAAGGTTCGATATTTTATCTGCTATAAATTAACATCTCGCGTTACGTTATAGGTACTGATTTTACTTTGCACTTTAAATTCTCCGTGATAGACAACAAAACGGAATTAAAGCCATTATTAAAGTAATTGAAATACTCGATCAATCTCAGCTTGGTTTCTATTAATTTATATAGAGCTAAAATCAAATGAAGAATGGATAATTTTCATCTTGACATAACTATAATTGATCAAAATGATTGACCAATTTATAATTTTCTATCACATGAAAATTTTGTATATTTATGACGGTATATATTTTTAGATACTCGAGTGACTTTTAACAAAATATATTAATAGAAGCTTGGGTTATTTATTATAGTAACTTTCTCTTGCATCTTGCATTTTAATTTCTTTGCTACAAATTATACTTTAATCGTCGGTAGTTCCAGCGTCAATGCCATTTTGTAACTGAATTTCGTGCTTTTCTTGACACTTATAATCTGACTTTGTACAAGAGATATGTTCGTACGAAAGAAGCACACGTTCGATAAGAAATCCATGTAATATCAAATTCGAAATTAAATATTCCGATGTTAGCCGTTATCGGGAATCGAGACGAGCAACGAGCAAACACGCATAACATATCGCGAAAGTAACGAGCCCCAATAAATCCGTATCGAGGCAGCTGTAATTAAGAAAGAGTCTCGAACTTTGACCGACGGTCGACACGCATCGTATCGTCACGCATGAGCGCACGCGATACGCCAGTAATCGGTGTCTATTTACCAACACTTTAAACCCGACACAATGAACGCATTCACGGATGCGCCAGCGGCGTTCAGGCCAAAGAGGGGAGGAACGTGGAAAATCGTATGGCAGTCAGGCTAAACGTATGAGATCTGGTTTACTTGTTGCCAATTGTATTCGATTTAACGCGGCGATCGGTTTACACGTTGAGCCCTTAACTGACGTCATTCGGCTATTTGGGTTACAATTATAATAATACAATTGTAATTGCAACAACTGATATTATTCGGTATTGCTTTAGGTTTGGAACTTTTATTAACAATCTAAGGGAGGGCGTAAAATACAAAGAAAAATTGTAATTTAACATTAAATTACCAGAGGTATCTATGATCCAATGGTAGATAATAATAGATTTAAGGATTTGTTCTAGTTTGTATGTACTAAGATTGTTGGATACTAACATTTCGTGAGTTTCAAAATTTTCATGGTTATTTTTATTTTTATTTTTTCAATTGGACCATATTCTTTTCATTCTCAAGACAAATTATCGTAAAGTATCTCCTTAACCATTAGGCTTAAGACCAATGTGGCTCGACACTTTTTTAGTTGGAATTTAATATTCTTTCGATTTGTGATGGAAAAAAAATATAAGGTCCAATTAATAAAAAAAAAAAAAAAAAACAGAAAAAATGACAAGAAGTTGATACATTCTGCCTCCCTTGAAACCATACAACTTTTGTATCGAACAATTTTTCACTATACGCATAATTCAACAATTAGTTTAGGTGTGCAAGTTACAGGTGAATCGTCCTGTACAATAATTCGAAGTGATAAAAATAAATAGAAAAATAAATCAAATTTTCCCTCGGTCGAACTCATCAATCGTCGCATACCGACAACACCGGTAGAACTCGAACACGTGTTCAAAGAGAGGAGTTCAACACCCCGAGACGACTAATTCACTGTAAACTTCCCGATTCGATCGTTTACGGATGATATTTACAGCGTCCTATCCGGAAACGTGACCGAGTGGTTCCTTAATCGCCGTCAATTTCATCGAAATCGCAGATGGGTGGCGACTGTCAACGATTGTGCGTCCTTAAATCAACGCACAATACGCGGGCCACCCTTCCTGACCGTTTGCACGGGCCATCGTCCATTGTAAGCCGCGACACGGTTGGCCGGTGTTCCGTGACTCGTTGATTAAAAGTGTAACGCTTAGAAATTACCAGGGACCCGGCGACTGGTGAACGCACGGCGCACGCGCTTCGGATAATCAACGTTAATTAGATTGGCTGGACGTTGTCTGATTTCACCGTAATCGAGTATATCTGTGTTCTCGGTCTCTCAACGATTCTCCGGTATTTCGATCGAGAGATGAAAGGGTTCTTCTCCTTGGTTTCTTGTTCTGCTCGCCTAGGCGAATCCGCGGTGGATGCCTTGAAACGAGGAAAATTCAACTATTGTGGATTTTTTATATGTTTAAATTTAAATGAATTGAACTGTATATATTTGATATTTGTATGTTGAGAAAGTTGAGGAAAAACAGTCGCGTAATATAGGTAGGTGTATAGATACGTTCAGAGCATGTTACGATCTTAAAAGAAACGAAATGACGACCTTGAGTTCTATTTTTGTAATATCGAAATTTGAATTTATACTTTCTCGCGAACACAAATTAGATTGTAAAACCGTCAATTTTTTTCACCATAGAAATTTTATAACTTGCATTTGTAGTGAACGTTTTCAACGATTTTCATGAAACACATAAATTTATATTTCCGGAATATTTTCAAGATTTTCAAATAGGTGACACAGTTTTCTAAATATGTATGTGATGGAAATTGAACCGATTTGGATTCAATAAAGGGTTGAAACACGATTAGAAATTATTGCATAGAAAGCGTCACTTCCCCGACTGTTTAAGATAATTTTATCACGCATTTTCATGCGAACTTTCGTGTCACGACACACTTAATCGTTCACACCCTGCACATAGACTGTAAACATAGACTATTCTGTTATTGAATAATTTTGAAAAAATTACGACCTTTGCGTACTCAGTTGCACAAAATTTTGGAGCATATTTTGCTTTTTGGATGGGACATGTATATCGTATATTTTTCTGAGAAATAAAAAAGTTAATTACCGTTGAAACATGTAAGGAAACATATTTAACGATGTTCATTTAGTTGAAAATGTCATCATTCCCTTGGAAATTCTAATATGTTTCAAAAAGGAATCTTTTCGTATATTTTTCTGTGAAACAGGAATATTATAATTTATAACTTTCACTTTTAAATATGACTTTGAATGAGTGTTAAATAATAATATCATAAATACAATTATTTCCTTGGAAATTCCAACAGGTCCCAAAATTTTATGCAAAAACACAGGCACATCTTATATTGTGCAATGACTAAATATATATTGAATAAAGACTCCTCTCAGATTAATAGCATAACCAAATATTTTTACAGCATTTAAAGGTAACTTAATTAAACAACAGTTGAACAGTATCGTAAATAAAATTAAAATGTTTTCCTTTCTGTTAATATTTCCATTCCTTAACCACGTGCGCTGGCAACTGATTGCGGACCATAACGAGTGACCAAAACCGTATACAATAATTCGTCGCTTTCCTTTTGAACTCGCCGGTATGACATCACTGGATAGAAATTATTGAGAAGTAATAAATTTATTATTTGCTTTGCTTTAACGTGTTACTTTAAAGTAATGAATATACTTGAAACTGAGACACTATTACAATTTTGGAACAAAAAATTCTCGACGTGCGTGGCACGTCATTCCAGCGCAAGGGGTCATATAATATTATCGAATATCATCAAGAAGTGTTACATTGACCGATTAAGTTACGTACACGGTTATTAAACTTCTCACCACGCAACACACTCTACGACGAGATCGTTCGAGATGGAGTGGAGTGTGAATAATCGATTATCCCCGGGTTTCGTAGATTTGTCTATTCATGCTTATTGGAATATCGACGAGTAATGGAACTATCCATACCGCGTTGCCAAAACTGATAGGCGAAACGAAGTTGAGGGAGCACTCAAGGAAATTGAATGGGGCGTTATTCCATCAAAGGCTCGTTAGAAAATCACAGCTGGCGGCTCGGTGATCGAGGAACGGCTTCATTCGAGGGTTGTCATTGATTCCTGTCGATTCTATGACCCCCTTGTCACGTGTTCCACGAAAGTATTATCGAAATCTCAGGAAACGGTGATCATTCGCCACTTTTGCCTCTCTCGCTCACCCTATAAAAAGACTTTCGATCGCTATCTAATTTCAAACGAGCCTCTGTTCGCGTACACGGCCGAATCATTATCGTATTATCGTCAGTATCTTTAATCTGTGAGAATTATGAACGTTTCTATTTGTCGGCTTTCTCCTAATCAACTTTCAATGCGAGTTTCATACTTTGGTAACAATCAGATGATGAAAATCGTGTTCGATAAGATAGTTTAACATTCTTCGCGATTGAGTAATAAATTGAGTAACAAAGCGCGAAGAGATTGAGCAAAATTAAATAATTTAATCGTAAATTGTTGTGGTACTCAATGTCCAATGATTTTAATGAATTCGATAATTTTAAATAGTAGATATCGTCGAATTATTATAGATGTCTACAGTAATTTACTCGTGTCAGAAATCTCGCTGATCTAATTTCATCTTGCACTTTACACTCTCTGCGTATTAAAGGTTAGTGATAATTAAAAATTCTAAAACAAATTTAACCCTGAACTCTTAGTTAAATAGTAGATATCGTTGAATTGCAGGTGTCTACAGTAATTAAGTAGTGTCAAATTAATAAAATTTCGCTGATTTAATTTCATCTTGTACTTTACATTCAACTGGGCAGTAAAGATTAGTAATAAAGTTGGACTGAATTAAAAATTCTAAAACTGGACAAATTCAATCCTGAACCCTTACTTAAATAGTAGATATCGTTGAATTGCAGGTGTCTACAGTAATTAAGTAGTGTCAAATTAATAAAATTTCGCTGATTTAATTTCACCTTATTACATTCACTGGACAATAAAGATTAGTAATGAAGTTCGACTAAATTAAAAATTCTAAAACTGGACAAATTTAACCCTAAACCTTTATATAATAGTAGATATCGTTGAATTGTAGGTGTCTACAGTAATTAACTAGCGTCAAATTAATAAAATTTCGCTGATTTAATTTCACCTTGTATTTTGCATTCATTGGGCAGTAAAGATTAGTAATGAAGTTCGACTAAATTAAAAATTCTAAAACTGGACAAATTCATCCCTTAGTTAAATAGTAGATATCGTTGAATTATAGGTGTTTACAGTAATTAACTAGTGTCAAATTAATAAAATTTCGCTGATTTAATTTCACCTTGTACTTTACATTCATTTGACAATAAAGATTAGTAATGAAGTTCGACTAAATTAAAAATTCTAAAACTGGACAAATTTAACCCTAAACCTTTATATAATAGTAGATATCGTTGAATTGTAGATGTCTACAGTAATTAACTAGCGTCAAATTAATAAAATTTCGCTGATTTAATTTCACCTTGTACTTTACATTCACTGGGCAGTAAGGATTAGTAATGAAGTTCGACTGAATTAAAAATTCTAAAACTAGATAAATTTAATTCTAAACTCTTAGTTAGAATGGTCAAACATATCTCAAATATCGGTGAAGATCAACGATCTTCTTCAGTTTCAGATGAGATAACGTTTGATATCATCAACCTCTGGACAAGAATGAGAACGAGCTTCAAAGGAATGATAACTCACCAGAGAGAAGAACCAGTCGTATTGTTACGTTCCGAGAAAAATCCACGGTAACTCGTCCCTGGTGTATCCGAGTCTGTCCACCTGAAAAACAACGATAACGGTCAGTGCATTTCGGAAATTGGATTAAACGCCAAGCGGGTGGAGCACGCGCGACGATCACGAGCCGCGACTTAAGTCGTCGTGGTGAATCGGCGGCCAACCCTTCGGAGACCTGTGCCCGCACGACGAGACTTTTTCGCCGAAGCATTCGACAGGAGAGAAAAAAGGGAGACGAGGTGACGAAGCGACCAGTGTCTCGAAAGGCCAAACACGGCCAATCCTCTTGGCAACCTGCCAACGTCTTGACCTAATCCCCGAGATCAGATGAACCGGACCGCCCTGTCAAAACTTGTCACGGGGATTTGGAATTAGAGAGAGAAAGTGAGAGAGAAAACGATGGCGTGAAAATTCGGACAAAAATGCGGAAAATAAAAGTCGACGATAGTTGACGGGATGATGTCAGGCGAGTTTATTGTTATACTGCGATCACGATAGAGATGAATTTACACGTGAAACTTAAATTTTCATAGTCATGTTATCTTTACATGTCTGCACGCATTTCTTTTTATTAGATAGAATAAAAAGAAATACATGGTTAATTAAATACACAGCTAACGACCTTGAAAAAGACTCTGGAGAAAGAAAAGTAAAAATATTCTTCGATATCATTCAAACGAAAAGTATATTTTCTGCATCGTCACAATTTTTCGAGGAGAAAAGATATTTAGACGGTCACTTAATAACTGCCAGTTTCAATCATTTAAACGACCTTCAGTCGTCGACGAATACTGGATGATCATTTTCATTTCAAGACGCGATTAATTCTTAATTAAATACGGTTATTTATTATATACATAATTCGATATTGATTTACTCGATAGAAATTTCCGATCAATTTTTTTCACAGCGCTCGAAGTGAAGTTCAAATAATCGAGACAGACGGTTGCTCAGGAAAGGTATATCCGAACGCTCGTAGGGATTCCTCGTTAACGCGTCGCGGTGAAAATTGCCAAAGGCGTGAACGAGGCACGAACGCGGTGGAATCTCGCGGAGGAGGAGAAAGGCCTGGCTTTCTGGCTTACCGCCTATCGTAATAAATCAACCAGCAAACTGAAACATATCTCGGCACGTTCTATTTACCCCGGTTGCCGCAAAACGTTCTCGTATCGTCTTGCGAATCAGCTTACGCCGCAGCGGTCGTCGAAAAATCCACCTCGACCTCCCCCTTCGCCGACGTTCGCGCCGCGGTTTTGCCGCGGTGGTAAAAGGGCACGAAGAACCGGGCCGCTCTTATTACACCAACTTATCCACCCAGCCTATTGAAAAGGATAGCGCTCGCGTTCGCGGCGGATTGAAGATGACGAGCGAGTAGGGGTGCGGAGGTGGTTGGTTGATCGGTGGTGACGTCGAAGCAAAGGAGGGTTAGGCTGTTAGCACGATACGACACTGGTGACGAGGACGAGGAGGAGGAGGAGGAGAGGAGAGGGGGGGAGGGGGTGGCATACCTCCCTCGTATCTCTCACGCTTCGCGGGTATTTCTACGGGAGGGAGACGCCCGTCTAATTTCCTGTCCTGAATTTCGAACGAGCGGGAATTTGCACCCTTGAGTTCACATCAACGCGGCGATGGAAGAGAGGGAGGAGAGGAGAGCGACGAAAGGAAGAGAGAGATAGAGAGGGGGAGGGGGAGGATGACGCGAAGGGGGAGAAGTTTGAAAAGAGGGGTGGCTGGTCGGTGAGTAGCAGAAGCGGCCATGGGACGAGGGAGAACGCGCAAAATCGCGCGTCGAGTCCTCGTTTCGAGCGCCATTTTTCGATACCACCCATTTTTCCGGTACGTTCTCTTTTTCGGTTCACCCCCATCCGTTCGTTCGACGTGCCGCTGTTTTTTTTTGTTTCTTTTTCTTTTCTATCTTTCTTTCTCTCTCCCCTTTTTTTCGACACGATCCCCGAATCGAAAACGCTTTTCAATCCGGACACGGCTCGCGGTGCGACCGGTGATCGACTGTCTTTATCGGGGGCTCGATTTTGATTCACGCGGACAGCGGACGCCGCCGGCCGTTGGTTTTTATCGAATCGCGAAGAGAAAAAGAGAGAGAGAGAGAGAAAGCTGCCGCGCGAAAAGGGACTCTCGTCGGGGACGAGCCACCTTTCCCATAGATGACGGTTATTTATACGTCCACCCCGCAGTGTCGGCGGCGCGTCGGACCGCGCAGAGTGGAAGGGAAAGTCGGAGAGAGAAACTGTCGGGGAACGACAGAAGCGCGATACGTCCGGGGCCGATTAATTTCCTGGCGGTACCGGTCGGATAGAGAGACGTGCGCTCGCCGCGGACCGAATAAAACCACGAATAAAGGAAATTCGTCGTCTCCTAGTCGGAGTTGTACACGACGACGAGACACGACGAGGAGGTGGATTTTTCAAAGAGGCGTGGAGAATATCCGGGAAAAGCTGCCGTGCATTGTGCCGTGCCGAGAGGAGTAGCTCGAGCGTGACGACACTCGGGGGAACCTGGTGCCACGGCCAACCAGTCCACGGACAAAAACCCATTATACGCGCGCTCCTATTATATGTGATTGTTATGAATTTCCTATT
The DNA here is from genome assembly GCF_011392965.1 of Frieseomelitta varia. Taxonomy (NCBI): domain Eukaryota; kingdom Metazoa; phylum Arthropoda; class Insecta; order Hymenoptera; family Apidae; genus Frieseomelitta; species Frieseomelitta varia. Next base: position 75,309 of record NW_025110711.1, read on the forward strand.
AATAATAAATAAACAAACATAATGGTGGATCGTCGCGCTGCGTTAGCCAGCGGCGCGCATCTGGTTTCACTGGAGAGAAGAGACAGAGAGAGAGAGAGAGACCGGGGGTTGCTCTCGACCACCCCACCGAACATCTCCACGATACTTGCACCTCGTGCGTCTGAAAGCGGATCCTCTCGTTAGGTTCTACCGCTCGCGCGATTGGCTCGATACGGGATGTGCCGCCCAGTCATTGGCCGCAGCTCGAACAATGCCCCGGTTACAAATCATCCCCTTTTATACCTCGAGGCGCTCAAGTACGCGTGACGATTCCTTCTTTTTCTTTTTCTTTTTTCTTTTTCTCCTTTTTTCTTCTCCCCCTTTCCTCTCTTTCCTTCGTCTGGCTTCCTCTGGCTTCTGCACGCGATATTCTTCCTCGACCGCTCTCCACGACGTGTTCGAACCGGTGGGTAAATTTAATTCGCGCCGACTCCGAGACGAAGATTCGGTCAGCAAATTGAAATTTATCATCCCCTTTTGAAAAGGAATCGATCATCCCCTTTCTCGACGAACGTGAAACTCTAACCGCGACATTAAATCCCTGTGTTCTCGCTTCTAACCCTCTCGTATGAAATATCTCGCAGTATCGTTCGTGATGTGTTTTTGAACGAGGAACATCGTTCTGTTTTCACAAACGAGTGACTTTATTTTCGTTTTTTTTTTTTTTTTTTTTTTTTCCTTTTCCTTCTGACCACTTTGACATTCCACCTCCGGAGACTTTAAATTAATTTAAATTTAGACACGTAGATGCAAAAATCACAGTGTCGACGAGTGATCACGTTCGTTGAGTACGCTCAGCCGGACGAAGATTACACGTAAATACCTCAATCAAAACGAATTGCGAACGGGAGGACAGCGTCGTCTCGTGATCGGGTGGGTCGTTATTCTTCCACGCCGCGCGTCGTTATTTCTTCAAACGCAGCGATGCAAGTTCCGCGGCTATTTCGAAAGCGTGATATAACGCGTGTCGTCGCGTTAACCCTCGGTGAATCCGCGTGTCGCTCGATATTCACCGGGTATCGCGTGTTTTTAATGCCGAACGTTAAAAATCAATAAATATTTACAGTGTTACGCGTATCTAGCTTGTACCCTCTTTTGTTCCTCCGTAACGTAACGCGTCGTGTCGCTTGAATAATTATGAGGTATTACGCGAGTCGCGTGTGTATGTGTGTGTGTGGCACGATCGAGCGACTGAAAATTTTAAAGTTCGCCCGTCGTTCTGAGCAACGGTTCCATCGTCAATAATGAAATCAAAAATTATCCGTAATTTTTTTCAAAATCATTCGCAACGAGACGAGAGGTCAAGTTTAAACTTAGATATTTATCGAAATGACTTCTGATTTGTTCAGCAGATCGACAGCGGCAAGGAGGCATGGAGAAACCACTCTCCAAAGACGGAGAAAGCAAACTCGCGATATTTTCTTTCTTTTTTTTTTTTTTTTTTCTTTACGAAGCGTAACCCCTTTTGTCCAGCGTCACCGGTTCTCCCGGTCTCGTTTCAGCTCTTGACACTCGAAACGATCGAGATATCCTGCGGCTTTCGGTCATGTCAACCTTCCGGGGGTGTCCCATTGTCCTGCACCTTTCAGCCTTGGAAATGAAGTAATGGAGGCGCGCCTCCGACTTTCCTCCCCTCACGACACCGCTCGTTTTAATCTCTCTCTCTCTCTCTCTCTCTCTCTCTCTCTCTCTCTCTCTCTGTCTTTTCTTCCTTCTCCTCTCGTTTGCTTGAGCCCCTCTCCTCCGGTGTTCCTTCGTTCTCAACGCCTTTTCTCCTTTCCTCGCGAGTCTCGAAGAATCGAGCCAACACGATCGGACCGTTTACTTCGCCCTGGCGAATTTTATTTCTTTTTCATCGCGTCCTTTGTAATATCCTTCGCTCGATGATTCTTCGGGAAACAGGGCAGAGACCTCCAAAGGGAAAGTCGAGACTGCTGTGTAACTAAGATTCGTCGCGCCTCAAGTTTTGGAGATCGCTGTAAATTTTGTGAGAGAAAACGATCGAGACAGAGAGTGATTTCTCGGTGAAACTGTACACGCGGTAGAACTCGTAATCAGTCAACTTTTGTTATCATGTTCTACTGTCTCTCTATCTCTTGTTTATCCAATTCTACTATATTGTGTTATAATTATACACACGGTAGAACCTGTTTAATCGGACTCGTAATTGATTAATTTCGATTATCATCGGCTGTTATTCTATCTCTTATTTACCCAGCTGAGTAAGAGTGATATGCGAGCCTTTATTATCCAAGTTTCTCGGTTATCGGAACTATACCTGACGAAATTCTACCATATTATTGTAAAATTATATTATATTATATTGCGATAGAACTCGTAATTGATCAACTTTTTATTATCACCTTTTATTTTATTCAGATAACTATTCTATCCTCTATCTTCATTCAGATAAAATGTGCAAATTCTACGATATTATTGCAAAACTATATTGTTATATTATAATCATACACGTTTAATCGAACTCGTGATTGATCAATCTTCTATTATCATCATCAACTATTCTATCTTTTATTTTATTCAGACAAAATACGCGAGTCCTTCTATTATCCGAGTTCCTCGAAACTATACCTAACGAAACTATACCTAACGAAATTCTACTATGTTATTGTAAAAAGAAGTGCCAGTCTTGTTGCTTTCGTTACAGGTATTACATCATCGCGCGCTCCTGTCAACATTTACACGAGAACAAAGTATCTTTTTAAAATTGGTACTGCCACGACTGTGGCATAAAGCCGATCGTTCGCTTTTATTATCTTCTGTCTTTTGACGTGGGCGTTATCGCGCTCGCCGTTTTACGTTCACCTCGGCGGTAAACTTCGGCACGAAACTGGCTGGTGGAAAAGTTGCGCCTCGATAGACCGTTTCGTCGCAACGACTTTACCATTTTACGGACAATCCTTGCCGAACGATCGACAATTAACCTCACGGCGTTGCCCCGAATGCTCGTCTCGACAATCGATAGTCACTTGCCACGTAGCAACAATCTTCCAAAGAGCGAAAAGTCCATCTTCGTCTCTTAACCTCGATCGGCCACTCGGAGCCGCAACAATCGCATTCGAACCGCGTCACAAGTTTATATCTCGCGCCTCTCGATTTTTCTCATCGACGTTGCCTGGCGTGGGCGTGGGGCTCGTCTGTAACACGTTTGTTGCCCGGCGAAGGCTTAGAAATACAATAAAATTGTTCCCCGCGCGACTTCTTGATCTCGAGGCCACGCAAGGGGTTGGCGAGGGGTTAAAAGGCTTTCGGAGATTTCGAGTGGTAATTTATTTCCGGTGAGGACCGTAGTGGGTCGTGTGTGTGGTGGCCCTAGCCACACGACAAAAGAAAACTATCTGCTCCCGAGTCCCGTCGATGTGTCGTTTCTCGAACCTCCCTCGTCGTTCTTCCACCCTCTCTCTCTCTCCATCTCCTTCTCTCACCCTCGTCTCCTCGAACCACCTCGCCAGCTTCCCTTCCGCCAGATTCTCCCGACCTTCGAGCTTGTTCTTAGTTCTGGTCGAAAGATTCTAAGAGACAAGTCCGCTCCGGGGACTTTGTCTCCGCAAATTAGGATGAAAAATCAGTCGACGATGGCGCACGGTCCATTAGAACATGGCGCGCCTGTGAACCTTTGAACTTCCATCCCGGGCTTTGTTTTCCTGTTTGCGGCGGAGGCAACCGGCCACTTTGGGATTAGTCGCGATTACGTTTTTGAGTTTTCCTGAAGAATTTTTACGAATTTTCTATTTTCCTGGCGTACGATCGGATTCGTATCGTCGTAGATTATTCAAGACGAAAACTACGCAACTGCTACGACACGATCGATGAATAACGTTCCTGCATTATTTCCTTTTTGGGAATAGTAATTTCGGCGAAATAACTTCAAACTCTCGTCGCGTCAGCCACGTTCTAAACCTTTGACTTTCTATCAACGTCGTAGCTAACTTTGCCGAGAGTCTGATGAAGGGTTAATACAGCCTCGACAATAAGCTCCTCGCCGACACAGTGAAACAACGGTGTCTCGTCTTTCACGAGACGAGAGACTTAGAACCGAAAGCGTCGGAAAGTATTAGTTACGGGCGCAGAAACGATGAACGGTGAACGTCAATGGAAATTTACAATCGAGAATTGCAACGCCCATTTGTGAATTGAAGATGACAATCGAGAAGAAACCGTGAAATACGGGTAGAAATTTACCTCTTGACTCGCACGTCAGGAATTTTTTGTCCCAAAATTGCAATATTTCCTCGGTTTTAAGTATATTTGAATATAATCAAGGTAAAATAAATAATAAATTTATATCGAGTGATATCGCACCGACGAGTTCAAAAGGAGAAGAAAGCGACGAATTCTTGTGTACTTGGTTTGGTCACTCGTTATGGTCCGCAGTCGGTTGCCAGCGCAAATGCTTAAATAAGAACGCGAACGAGAAATATTCTTTTTTCGTAAGAAATTTTTGCACAGATCAGATAGGTTTTCTACGGGGCCACGAATCCTTAGGCATTCTGTCTGTTTTTTAAAAATGTTTTTTATTCTTTTTGTTAAGTTCGTAAGGTGTGCGTGCTTCGATGTTAGCTTGTCAAAAATTGGAAGTTTCTAAACACTTTTTGCATTCCTCAAATGTACACTGGAAATTTAGAGAATTTGCAACGAGCTAATCCCTTAAATCCCATAATGTTCCTTCAATATACCATTATACAGTATTGTGTATTTTTATGTAAATAATGTGATTATGACTACTCCAAAATAATTCAAACATCGTTACTTGATATCAGAGTTTAATTTTGTTAATTTAAAAATGATTTACTATTAAAATCTCATTTTTCTACTAAACATCATTTACTAAATATTTCTTGCCTTAAGATTTAAAAAATAAAGTCGTCATCCAATGGAAATTTGACCCAGATACAGGTGTCCTTGTAAGTGACCACACTTTTTGGACTCGTCGTTTATCCCCACCAATTATTGGAATTGGGACTCTTTCTTTCGATGCCGATTCGCAGAATACACCCCCTTTTCGGTCCCCTATTATGGACGCTTATGAGCCAATTACTGTAGCATTTTAGACGTACTTTCGATCTGTGCAAAGTCCTTTTTTACAAAAAAGAATATTTCCTTTTCAAAGAAACGATTATCAAACACACTGTACCTCGTCGAAGAGCGATCGTCGATTGTGTTTCAAAAGTGGAGATTTATACCACGTGGATTTCGCCGCGTTATCGAAGGTCGACGCGAGACGAATCAGTCGAACCACGGCTCGATCGCGAACGAGCGCTAGAGAGAAGAGAAGGGACGCCAGATCCCTGCTCGCATTGTCACGTTCATTAATTATTAGCATACGAAACGCGTGGCGAGCGGCGAGCAATTTATTGAGACAATGAAGTAATTACTTTCTAGCGTGCGACGACAATAGGAATACCCGTTCGTTGTGTATTAAACGACGTATCTGCTCCATTGTGCCGCGGCATAATGGACATTATGGCATGCGGGGGAGAGAAATGCCTTCGCGTCTCGTGTTTGTCGAGCCGCGGCGTTTCAACCGCTCTCGCAGCCACTCTCGAATCTCCTCGTTTGCCAACCTGGCTCTCGCTTCTTTTAAACGCAAATGATTTTTATTCGTAAAACGCACGCGAGCGCTAACGCGTGGCGCTAAATTTTTTCTTTTTTTTTTTCTCGAAGGAACTTGGCCCGAGAAAATCAAATCTTCTCGAAGCCATCGCTTTCTCTCTCTCTCTCTCTCTCTCTCTCTTTGATCCCCTTACGAAAATCGGAAAGTTCTTGGTCTGAGATCTGTCGACTTTTCGTGAAATTCATCAACTTGACCAACATCCAACATCTGTTAGAGGACGATATATTTTTTTTTTTAACAGAACGTTTATTAGTGTCAATATTCAGTGATTAAGGCTAAGAATTATTTTTATTTTAGACTAAAGGCTCCATCCCTGAAGCACGCACAGTCTTAAGTTGAAGATTAATTATCTGCACTTATTGCTACATGATTAGTCTAGGTAAACTAAATTTATACTACAGCTATGGGGGATGATTTTTTCTTTTTAATTTTATTATACAATAAGACACCGTAATTGTACGATATTTCGTTGGTTATATGTGAAGGCAGCGGGTAAGGGAGAATGTTAGGTGAAGAGTATAACCATATGGAATGTGTACGGTGTGCCTATGTTATTACATGCGTGTGTTAGAGCGACGGCGTGACTCCATGGATTTCACATATTTTTTTTTTTCAATTGTTTCAGTTTTCTTCCCGATCGTGCCATGTCGGTATATCCATATTCGTTTTATTCTTAATCATATCACATAATATATTTCATCGTTCTCACTGCATACGCGAGTAGCCGCTGTAACTTTTATTCTTAATATAAACATAAATATATTATTTATTATAAAGACGCAATTTCAACAACATCCAACGTGTGTACCTCGTCTAATAACCGTAAAATACGGGGAAGTGTTATTTTTTTCAACTGTCTCGCGTTTGCTTTTTCCCTTCGAGAGAACTTCAACGAAACTTCCCATCGACTATCGTCCTTTTCTTCCTCGCCTATGGCGCGCGTACACGAGTGCCAGAATTGACTCTGTAACGAGCGGTGTAATAACAAACGGGCAACGACGTAAGTCAAACGAATGGCCGTTTTACGAGTTTCGAGGGGTTTAGCGCCCGGTGCACGTCGGTGAGGGTTTAGAGGTCACGTATTTCTCTTTTTCGTGGCTCGGACACGAGGACTGAGCTATTAAAAAATCGTTCGTGAGGAAGGAGGATTCGATGAAAGGGTGGAGGGTGGTAAACGTCTTGCGTGGCAACCGATTTTCTAACCTCTCCCCCGCCGTTTGTTTCCACCGACGCCCCGGCGATTCGATCACGTTCCCGAGGGCTGTGTGTAATAAGAGGCGCGAGATTTGCCGGCGAGGTAATTGATTCCCGGCGTACTAAACGAACGAAACTGTTCTTTTCCCTCTGTTACTCGGGGCCGATAGGGGAAAGTCGTACGATACAGAGGCAGTTATCTGCATTATTGATGTGAAAGCAGCGTTGTTCTTTCCTTTCTTCGATATTAGATACAAGACCTTGCAAATACGTTCACGTGCGTTGCCATTTCGTGCGACAGAAAGTTACTTTTCACGGTGGATTTTTGTTTACTTTTCGGGACGAGCAGATAATTTTGTTATGTTACGTACAATCCAGTCCATTTCCGGATTAATTTTATTATACACTCTTGTTATATGTACTCTATTTACTCTATTTTATAATAATACTTGAAAATAAAACTGATATTTAACGTGTATATGGTCTGAATAAATATTTAAAAGTATATCAAAGATATGTATATAAAAAAAATCGAAATCGAATCGATGTATTTTGGGATGAAATGGACAGAAGCCTTCAGAAATGTGTCCAAAATCAAAAGAAAAGCTTATGGCAGAAATTAGAAGAAGCGTGGAAAGAAATTTATTCGGAAATATTGTTAAAATTAAACGGAAGTATGCCACGGTTATTTCTGGCCTTCATATTTGCACAAAGATATAAGATACATTATATACAACNGGGGGGGTTTTTTTTTTTTTTTTTTTTATTTTGTGTTGGCCGCGTCGGATAACTCCATCGGTCGTAAATCCTCGCATTGTTACACGCATTGTTGTCTAATCTGAAAACATTCGGAGGAGAATCTTTTGAGTCTCTGTTTTCGTGATCGATCCATTATAATCCTGTCGCTACAGGTGGACATCTCGCCGCAACCATGTCGCTTCTGCGCAAATACCTCGCATCATAATCGCTAGATATCTAGTCCTTACCTGCAAAAGAGAGTTTACTGGAATTTTTTTATTTACAGAGGAAAAAGGGATTCATTGTATCAGTTGATTGTGTTACTCAAAACGAATTGTACACGAAATATCCTTGTTCTTCAATGAAACGTTATAGTTATATAATGATACGAAATTTAATATAATTTGGACTTAATTGAAATACAACTTGTATTGCTTGTGTGGTGCACATTTTAATGCAATGTCCAGTGGGCAAAACTTGTTACACAATTGTCTCCACAAAAATACAAATTACGAGTTGCTTCGAAAGTTTTAAATTGGAATGTTGTACTCTCCAGGATATACCTGTTTGAATTTAAACATTTATGTTTCAGCGACAGGCTGGCTGACAGAGAAAGAAACAGACGTTCGTTTCGCGGAAAAATGTCAATCCCAGCGTGCGTACACACGAATTAGAAAAACGCCAAAGAAGAGAACGAGGCGGAGTAGGTTGGTTACAGGGAAATTCGGTGCCGACCAGTTGTTGCTGGTGCCCAGCTCGACAAAGGGTCAGGTATTTAAAATTCTCTATTATACCTTTTAAACTGCTTGCATTATTTCGTTAAACTGTAGGCGTGGTGCGAATTTCGAGCTGTGTCCCGAGAGACGGCCGGATTAAAGGACCGACGCTGCGGGACGCACTGCCACCAGCAGCAAAACAATTTTGCAAAATTTCGCTGAAAAATAATCTGCAACTGTCTTGCAACATTTTTGCAACTGCAAACAACAAACGATCTTTTGAAATCTATCGAAGCGAAGCAAAATGTTCCTGTTTCTAGAATTGGTCCATTATATTGTAGCAGATATCAAGATATAATTCGAAAGAGTCTAAATTTTAAAATTGGGTTCTATTTTTAATTTCTAATTATTTGATGTATCTTGGGTTCAATCTTTTGATGTACAAAATTTTAAAGAATAGCCATTTGTAACATTTTTACAATTGCAAACAATAATAATAATCTCTCGAAATACTTACTACTATTTCCAGATTGTCTACTATTCGTTAACGAATAGATATCAAGATATAATTCGATCTTTTTAAAGATTTTCGATTTTTGTTAAAATCTAAATTGCATCCTATTTTTAATTTTTAATCATTCGACGTATCTTAAATTCAATTTTTTCTTGTATACACTCCCGCTTAAAAATTTGAAGCACGATCGAATTTCAAGAGAGATGTTCTTGAGACAATAAGCACAGAAAATGAAATTATCAAAATATAGATGCGTAGATACTAGAAACGAAAGTTGTAATAATATCTTGGAAAAGGTCTGTTTCAAGCACCAGAATTTTCAGCAAAGAGTATCAAAACTATTATCACATTACCGTCTATATCACGGTTAATTCTGTTAAATGATTAAATAAACGAATTTTCAAAAGAGTTCTTTCTAAAGAGATAAATCCTTAAGGAAGCTTCGAAACTGGTGTCATCGAACCAGTCGAATCGGTGCCTTTCCGAATCTCTAAATCTCTGTCAACGCGGCGCGCGTCGACGAAAGCAGCGTGATCCGTTCGCGAAAGAAAGAGGAAGAAGAGGAAGAAGAACGTCGGAGCATCCGCGGCGCAAAGTCGATTTCAAAACGACTCTTTACAGAACGTCGAAACGAGAAAACGAGCCTCTCGATAGCTAGGGGGACGCGAGCTATGGGGGGGATCGTTCGACCATGAAACGCCAAACTAAACGGCGCTTCGAGGCCCAAATATGAGATCCGACTCCCCTCGATGCTACCACGCTCTCGACGCTGCCTGTTCTACCACCACTGTGCACACTCACACACACGCACACACACACACACACACAGAGACTCAAAGGGAAACGCGTGTATTTATTCCGGTGTACACGCAAGGAAAGCGCAAAAAGGGCATAATGGACCCCGTAGCCAGATAGGTGTATATAATGAGGTTAACAGAGGGATGGAGCAAGGGAGGCTAGGTCAGAACGGGGTGGTTGTGTCGCGACACCGAAGCGACAAAGAGAGATGAAGAGAGAGAGAGAGAGAGAGAGAGAGAGAGAGACGAAGCGAGGAACGATGGAGAGAAGAGTGGGTTTCCCCCTCATCCAGGACGCATCTGCCCCATTATGCTGCCCCGGGGCACTCCCGAGACCATTAATCCTCGCTAAACGACAGCCATTTTGTACCTAAACTGGATTGCCGACTCACTAACTGGTTTTGAGGACGCTTAATAGACTACTCGGCGCTCCTATTATGGCGATCGCGCATCCGCGCTATATTTCGGTGTCGTTTATTCGCCCGCTAATGTGCAAACGGCTTTGGGAATGAACCCGAGACGAGCAGGCCGAGCTCCTCCTTCGCGGAAGGGAATCGAGAAACAGAGGGATGGAGGGCGATTAGGGGGAAAGAAGGATGAAACGACAGAGGGATCGTCGTTCCGTTGGTTTTCGATAGGAGACCGAGAGGGGCGACTCGGCTCGATCCTCTCGCGTCTGGTCGTTGATTCGCAGCCGAAAGTGGCGAGGTGTAATAACTACGGCGACGATGACTTTGGTATAATTGGAAAGAAAGATCCTCGTTCACTGTCTCGCTGGGAAAACCACGTTTCCTCGTCGTTTAGCCTCGTTGGGATCTTCGAACGCAACTATCTGGAATTGTAATTCCTGGTTCGACTGATCATGAAATCGGAGCACGAAATACCCATACGGTGATAAAACTTTTGATTTTCGAAAGTTGCGAGTTTAATTTCTCGCCGAGGGTGTAACAGAAACACCCGAGCACGGTTAAAAATTACACGGATTCGCTTACCACACGTGAAAATGCCAGCTTTAGAGAGAGAAAGAGAAAGAGAAAGAGAGAGAGAGAGAGGACGGAGAAAGCCGAGGGAAGATCGTTCCACGAAGATGTTGCATTTTCGTTGGCTCGCAGCCGAAGGACACCCCACGGGCTTCCTGTCGTGTGGTCGTAACAAGATTTTGGTTAATCGGCTTGACTCGGCTATGACGGGAAATTTCTACTCTCCTCTTCCTTCGTTGCGCGCGATGGTTCTCCCACGGGACGTTGCGGCTTTCGGGCTGTCACTCCCGTGCTATCGCCGGCAACCTGCCGATCGGATTACTTTAATCCTAAAATATTGTTCGCTCGACGGTGTGTTCGTCGCGACAACATCGCGAAGATTCACGGCGAAAAGGCCAGTGCCGCGGAGCACGTACCCGGAGGGGATTCGCCGGTCTAATGCCTCTTTGATGGGGATTCACTCGTTACGGGGGCGCAATTAATTTCGTATATTCCCGTCCGCGTCATTAGGCTCGCCTTTGATGTGAGCTTTCGCTGCGGATTTTCGGAGCTCTCCCTTGATAACGAAGTAATGAAGTCAGTTTTTGCGCGCCGCGCGGTAACAAAGCTCCGATCCAAAGGGAAGAGGAAAACGAGAAAAAAAAAAAAATAAATAAAACTGAAAACTCGAGCCTTATCTTCCCCCCGCGCTGGACCGTCGCCGGCGCTGTCCGCCTCGTCATTTCCTGTCTCCAGCGGCCGGGCTGCCAGCTCGAAATCCACAACAAGCACGCCGAAAACCTGCCAATCAAACTTCCAATTTCCATCAATCACCGACATCGTCCGATATCGTCGCCTATATCCACCCCTTCGTACGTACACTCCTACCCTTCAGCCTCGTACATACGTGGTCTACGTCCGATCGCGGAAGGAAATTCCTCGGAAGAGAAACGAAAAAGAAGAAAAGAGATACTCTACTCGCGGAGGAGTATCGAAACCGCGTCATTATCTCGCGAATGGGGGGGGGGGGAAGCGAGAAGGAATCGGTGAAACAAACGTGAGCGCGCGCGCGCGCGCGCGCGTGCCCACGCACAGAGTAACCGACACAGTCGCACAGAGCGCGGGGATTGCCAATCAATTCGCGCATCGCGCCCGGGAATTAGACAATTAGGAGTCGTCACGTTCCCCGAGCAGTCGCCTCATCATCCCGGACCCCGCGTCGTCGTTCCGCTTCAGCCCCTTCGAGCCGATCCCTTCCTCTCCCTTCCTTCTCCCACCCTTCGCGCAGTGCACGCTCGTTTTCATCCCCACGCAGAGGTCGCGTCGACGCCGTTCGACGAGCCAAGGCGCCACCGCGTTCTCGATCCAAGCAACGCCATCTGCCAGCCGATGGAAACCCGCGAGGGGAGAGAAACCCGATTTCCCCGTTGCCGAAGAGCGAAGAGAAGTGCCCGAAGTGCGGACGCCGAGGCTGCGTCCCCGGGATTGGTGGAGTCGCGCGGTCGAAACACGCCTACCGAGTCGGGGTCCGGGTGAGGACGGTGGTGTGACTGGAGTGGTTCGCATTGGCCGAGGACAGGACACGGTACCGGTTCCACGGGTTTCGCGGGGGCGGCGCGCCACGGCGGCAAGCACCGCGACGCCGGCCGCCAACCGGGAAGAGAGAGAGAACGCCTCGCAGAGGCCGCAGCCGCAGCCGAGCTGGTAATCAGTGTCGTTTCCGCGCCAGCGCTGGCCACCACGCGACAGATTACGCAGATTACGTCTGTGCGACCATCCTCCCCCTCCCCCCCGCCCCCGCCCGTCGCGCGTAACCGACACCACCGCTTGTGACACACCGCCGCCGGGTTGTGACAGTGCGACCACGGATCCTAGCTTTCGGCGTCCGAAACGGGCAGACAAGCTGGCGGCTGAACGTTCGTTCGTGACTGATACCTCGCGCGAGTATTCTGACAGCGGGGGAGTGATGAAGTTGACAAGTGTTTTGGTTCTTCGCCGTACCGACTGAACGTCACCGAGGCTTTGGAGAATCACAGACTAGATTGTAGATTGTAGATCGATACCGAAAGACAGACCAGAGAGAGAAGAAACCGTGAGAGTTTGCGAGCGATAATGTTGGGCGCTTAGGCCGAGGAGAAGGTCGAATCGTCATGCCGGTCTCGTAAGGGTACGTGCTGCGTGTGATACTTTAACGGGACGATCCGCTGGTGCCGGCTCGGTCGGTCCACGGCGATGCGGCGGATTCCGAGAATAACGGGCTTGGGAGTCGTTCATCGAATGCCAGCCCGTGAACGTTCCCGATGATCCTGCCGAGTATCGAAGGCTTGCGAGTTGCGATAAACGACGATCCGACGACGATGACGTTGGACGCAACGCACTGACGATTGAAAACCGAGAGAAGCAGAGAACGATGACAGCGTCGATGGATCGATACTAAACGTGACAGTGGAAGAAACCAAGGTTTAATCAAGGATTAAGTGATCAATCTTGCTCGTTGATGACGAGATAACCGAGTCAAACGTTGGAATACGCGATACAAGTGACTGACGCCGAGATCTTGCAGAGACGTTTACGAAACCGCAACCGTTTCGAATTATTCGTGAAAATTAAGCAGCGTCGTGAGAATCTCGAGAGGAACCACCGAACCACGAGACAGCTCCACGATCCTCGTTCTCGAAGACTCGAGAATTCGGTGGAGGGGAAAAACGAGAGGAGAAAGGAAGAAAGTGGATCGGCATGAGTAGCAGCGAGGGCGTGGTGACGGGCCAGGGTACCGGAAACGATCGCCTCTGCGAGGACGTCGACATGGCAACTTCGACGTCCGCGTCGTCGAACCTGAAGCCGCGTAGCGGCAAGATCAGCTTCAGCGTCGACTCGCTGCTGAGCGATATGAAGAAGACTGGCGTCACCGGCGGCGCGTTCGCCGCTCGTCGAGATAACGACGACCGAACGGACACCGAGAAGAACCTGGACATGGAGACGAGATATCGCGAGCTGCTTCTCGAACAGCAGAGACTTCAAAGCCGCGAGCTGCTGGCCAGGCTGAGCCCGCACGGTCTGGCGTTCGCGAATCATCATCACCATCATCATCACCCGTCGAGCAGAGTGGATCAGGATCATCCGTCGGCTGGCCGGCAGGAGATCCTCACCGTGAAGGATTTCTCGAGGACGAGCAGCCACGACAAGTCGTCGTCGCCGATTAGAATAGACCAGGATGTGCAGAGGGATCGGGACGATCGGCGATTGTCGAGCGGTTCGCCAACGGCCAACAGAATCGCCGAGTCGATGATCCAGAGGGAACGCGGCCAGGAAGAGGACGAGAGGGTCGAGAGGATCGCGAGCGATCCGCGATCGGTGTCGCCGATCAGTAGACGAGAGATGATGGACGATAGAAGCGACTCGGAGGCGAATCGTTCGCTGGAAGGCGACAGAACCGGCGATCACCTGGACCTGGAGGATCAAGAGATCAGAAGCGTGGGCCAGTCGGAGGATTTGAACGTGATGGACTCGGACTGCGAGCTGGAGAGGGAGCTGGACAACAATCAGGAGAAGGAGGAGAAGTCGAGTCCGGTAGTGCCTCAGCCGATTCATCCGGGTGTTCAGAGGCCGTCACAGGGGCCGCCTTACCTCGCCGGTGCACCCGGTGCACCCGGCTGGAATCCCGCGGGATTCCCACATTCTCTTGCGGGCTTCGCGTGGCTGCCCCCACCCCCGCATCCCCACAATCCTCACGGGCATCTTTACACACCTCACGGAGGGCCAACTAGTCCGAATGGTAAGTACGACCATTCTTTCGTCCCTCGATCTCACTTGCCTTACCACCATGCCATCCACTCACCCGGGGTGTGTTATTTATTTCGGGGGTAGTTCGGAAAAGAATCGATTCGAAACGAGAACGAGCAATCAGGCCCCGAACGGCAGAGAGACGGAAGCCGCTTATTACAAAATAAACGACGAAACCGCCATCGTCCCATATCTCGCGGCCCGAGTCGCTCGTAATTGATCCCTTCGTACAGATTATTCGCAATAAAAGAGCGCGATTAATCGTCTGTTGTAAAAAAAAAGGAAAAAAGCGAGACGCGTATACGCGTAATCCGGATTGGTATCGCCGATTATCGTTGTACGGAGAACTCGCGCGCGTTTACGTGTATCGTATCGCATGAGGCTGCTTTGTTCATTCCTTCAAACGAACTTACGTTACGAAAGCAACACGTAACGATTCTCCCGAAACAACAAAGTGAATAAACGGAAGAAAATGGGGAAACCGCTTGAAGAAATTTCAGTAGCGAACCGTATAGAAAGGGGCATCGATTCGCGGTCGGCGTGCGCGTGCGCGCGCGCACAGTCCCATTATTTCCCCCGGCATCGAAGCAACATCGCGCGAGGTTCTCGCACCGGTGGAATATTAGCCAGGGTACACGCTACTTATCAAACGGATTTACGGGGTACGGCGTAACTAACTCGCCTCCGTAAATCGTTACTCTCTCGTTTCTTTTTCGCCTATCGGGCCCGGCCATGGATTTCGAGCCGCGCCGACAGTCGCCGGTTACAGTGTTGATGATTAGGAAGGAGTACGCCGGCGGCACACTCGCAGCACGCAGCGTACTCCATAACGCTCGATATTAGTGTTGCCGGTCACGCGAGTACCCGGTTATTATCGGAATTACGTGCTAAAGCGCTCGCCACTGGCCCGCTTCTCCCGTTTCTCTCTCCCGCTTCTTGGTGCCGCGTAATTGAACCGTGGAACTCGGAAGTTGTTAGGCTGGGAAAGCCTCTTTCCAACGCGGGAGGAGACCGCGGTCTTGCCGATTTCTCTCTCGCCGATTTCATAGCAGTTTGGCTTTACAGGGATTAACGCTACAACTACCAATAATTGAAGCATGAAATCTCCGATCAGAGATGTTAAACGTGCTTCGTGGTGACATGACAGCTTGCTAACAAACTTTTATTTATACGTTTCACGAAAAAAATCGTTTCTAGAAATGCACCGTTCCGTATCTACGAAATTTCTAATAACAAAGATTATGAATTGGTCGTCTCGAGCACTATGATAGTTGTAACGTTAAAGACGATTTTGGGCATGGGAGTTGTTGAAAGAAACCCAGTCGCTGGATGCAACCAGGATCTGAAACTATGGTTACAATGAAAATGTGTTCTAACTTCGACGAATACATTAGAGCAAGCAAATACTTGGTTCAAAACTGTCCAATTGCAACAGTCCTCTCAGTTATTAAATTCGTTGTCGTTTATCAAGGAGTCGAGAATATAGTTACAATTACCTATATCAAAAATACCTGCAACGATTGATATTATATAACAAATCTTTCAAATCGATTTTCATACGTGTGATCTGGAAAACGAATGAACAACATGCTGCAGTTTTCCAACGACAATGTTTCCCAATTTTCTCGATTTCGTAGCACCAACGAATCACTCGAACGAATCGATCAATCATTCGTGATTGTTTAACATCAGCTAAACGTCTAAACCATGGATGACTTGTTACATCTTCTGACCTTACATTGTATGAAAAATATATTTGTATTAATTAAAAAAAAATATGAAAATTTTTTTAACGAGAACACTGAGCTTGTTTCTTAGGCACCAGTATCAAGAATATTTTCAAGATGCTCGTCTAAAATTTTTCTCCCTGTTTTATTTGTTGTATGCTTCATGTGAGAAAAAAAATCTGTTTGCAAATGTGAATATCCTCCTAAAGAGAAATCACGAATATTTACGGTTAAAATTCGATCCAATTTTGGTTATAATGATTTTGGGATTGGACACGCCTGATCTAGACTATTAGAACGATCGTCGTTCGTTCTCGCCTTGGCACCGATGAGAAACGAGAGTTCTAGTTTAAACAGAGATGGAAACTTTGCGAATACTTAACCGATGTGTCCAAAAGAAAACAGGATGAATTGCGTCAAGATTGGTGGCGTTTGACGATTTCCACGAAACGATTTGCTCGATGAAAAAAATCGTACTCGAACGTTGGAGAGCTACGCAGGCGATCGGGAGTAAATCACCGTCTGGACGGGAATTACTTTTGTTTCCTGTCGAGCTAGGGCGTGGAACACGTCAACAGCGCGAAATAATCGGTCAATTAAACTAGCCGGCCGCTCGTTTCGATTCATGAATCGTTTTACTCGCGGAAACGCGATGTCGGAGCGCCTTGACTTCTGTTTCTAGCATCCACTGTCGATTCTCGCACGTAATTGACAATTTTTCCTTGACGACGGCAGCTCTGCGTCAGCTGCTTCGCAGTCCCCGTAATTCTTCTTTCGTAGTTTCTAAAATTAAAATTCCTTGCTCTGCTAATGAATTAGGTTCATTAAAGAACAAACATCTTCTCAAAGTTAAGAATTTATTCTCGCGCATTCTTTTTTTTTTTTTTTTTTTTTTTTTTTTGACGTAGATCACATTTGGTGGCTAGAATGTAAATTCATATTTCGGAGGATATAGTTAGAAGTATATAGCTAGAAGTATAATAGGTAATTTAGTCTCAAATATTATATATTTGCATTGTATTTTGATATTAATATAATGATATTATATTTCACATATTTTGTTCATATCGCATGCACTTCTCTACTTTCGAGTTTCTTTTCTACAAATGCATAGAGATGTACATTTTACTGATGTACCGAAGTTCTCCTAACCCTCTAGCTGAAATCAGCTCAGAAATATTGACTCTGGTCCGCTAAATTTCAAATTTCCAAAGTGCCTAAGTGACCTGAATTTAGTGACTCAAA
>NW_025110711.1:92798-96916 GCF_011392965.1 Frieseomelitta varia
AAATATTGACTCTGGTTCGCTAAATTTCAAATTTCCAAAGTGCCTAAGTGACCTGAACTTAGTGACTCAAAGTCACCTAAAATACCTGTGTCGCGCCTGTGAGCATGATTTGATTGCAAAGTAAAGGTTCCATAAGTTCTATAGGGGTACATAGAGATGTACATTTCACTGATGTACCAAAGTTCTCCTAACCCACCAATTGAAATCAGCTCAAAAATATTGACTCTGGTTCGCTAAATTTCAAATTTCCAAAATGCCTAAATGATCTGAACTTAGTGACTCAAAGTCACCTAAGATACCTGTACGCGTTTGATTGCAAAGCAAAGGTTTCCATCGAAGAACAAGTGAAAACATAGCAAACGAAGGATGTTCAACTCCTCCGACTGAGCCAGCGAAATTACCAGCGGCGCGCAATGAGAAACTCGCACCGTTTCTAAGAAAGATATCTCCGAAGGCCCATTAAAGGCCGTGGTAGAAAAGTGCCGAGGAACGAGCGTGAACCGCGCGAACAGAAGTTCTGTTGGCTAGTGTCGTTTCCATCGTGTAGCCCTGGGATGAGACAAGGGATGGAGACAACGAGGCGTACTCTCGCGGAGCTGCGAACATGATAGAGTCATACATAACTCCGGCCATCCATAATGCATTCAAGTCAATCGAAAAACTGCCCTTGTTAGGTTCGCCCTGGCACATCCAGCTTCCTGACCAACCTCATCCACCTCGCGGTTTTTGCCGATGATAACGACAAACCGCGCTTGCCTCTCTCTCTCTCTCTCTCTCTCTCTCTTTCTCTCTCTTTTTCTTTTTTTTTTTCTCTGTCTCCTATTTTATTCTCCTGGACGTTTCGTTCGTCTTCTTCTCCACCCCTCACCTTTTGCAACGTCTTTTTCGTTCGCTTTGGAGCGCGAGACCAATTACCCGCGTCTCTCGAGCGAAGTTGGGTCCGTATCGAATTTCCCCGACGCTGATTAACCCGCAGTCTTTCTCTAACCGTTTCTTCGCTGTCTTCGGCGGATGGCCACTGATTAGACAGCGTCTCTCTTCGAGGTGAACCAGTTTTTCGAACTGGCAAACACCAGCTCGTGGGTGACAACGTGTGGCGAACGTGGACGTCCGAGGGTGATTTCTAGGATGATGTATACAGAAGGTGGACGTTAGGTTTCCCCTTTTTTTTTTTTTCAAGTGACGTCCTTTTTGCGGTGGTTCGTTTGTTACCGTTTTTTCCCTTCGGTTCTTCTCTCCTCTTTTTTAGTGGGTGCAGGACGAGGACAAACAGCTTGTACTTTTGTGATAATTATTTGTGTATTTTAATTTCTAATCTTGAAGCTTGTCAGCAGTTAGCATTTACGCATTTACTCGGTCGACAATTTCGCGAGAAATTTCAGTACATGGAGTGGTTGCCAAGACATTTCGACTAAAGGATGGAACTTTATTCGTACTCTTTATTATCATAATAAGGAATTTTGTTTGTCCGACAAATGTGAAATTGAACATAATGTCGTACGAATTTTTGCAAACAGAATTTTCATCTTGAAGCTAGTCAGCAGATACTTGATCGACAATTTCGCGGAAATTTCAGTACATGGTTACCAGAACGTTCCGCCCAAGGGGTAGAACTTTATTCTGTCGTCGTAATAAAGAGTCCTGTTTGTTTGACAAATGTGAAATGTATAATTCGTCTTACAGAATACAATATGATGAAAATGTTTGATATTGTCACGTGAACTTAAAATCTGGACTACGCGAAGATAAAATTAAAGCAGGTGTCCGACAACTTCATCCAAATTCGTCGCAATATCGTCTATAATGTAGAAAATAACAATACACACTCCGCAGATTTTCTCGTTCATATCTGGTATTGCGATCTTCCGAGTGGTGTGACAATTCGATCGTCGAATTGATGAAGCGAAAGGCTAAGATACCTGACGTGTATATGAATATTATCGCGGACCTTCTACTTTCTCCATCGTGGAACGTTATTGCGTCATTATCACGTGAAATTCCATCGAGCGGCTGCATCGAGCGGCCTTTATGCTTGCCAGCCATTTCGCACGATATCGAATCCTTAGCTGATCGAGCAAATTACCGCTGGTAAAGTGAACTCGTTCCTGGCTAAATTCGTCTGTTGGCCATTATCGAACAATGGAAACGTGAATGGCGTTGCGTGTCGATGAAAAATTCAGCGGGGAAAAGCACATTTGTCCGATAGCCGTGAGCGGAATGCCACGGCAAAAACGCGGTCTAGACCCGCGCGGAGTCCCGCTGCAGATTCTAATTGCCTTGCTTTCACCTCGCTCCGACCATCTTTGTTTTTCTTCTATATCGCTTGGCGAACAACGTGCAAATAACTCGCCAATAACTCGAGCGAAGATTTAAGTTTCGCAAAAGTTCGAATTTCAAATTTCATCCTTAAGCTCTCGCGGTAGAATGACGTGCCACGCACGTCGAGAATTTTTTGCCGTATAAATTGCAACATTCTCTCAGCTTTATGTATATTTAAATGTAACCCAGGCAAAACAAATGATAAGTTTATTACTTTTCAATCATTCTTATCCAGTGATGTCATATCCGACGAGTTCGAGAGAAAAGTAAAGCGACAAATTATTGTGTACGGTTCGGTCACTCGTTGTGGTCCGCAAACCAGTTGCCAGCGCAAGGGGTTAACCTCTTACTCTGGAATGATGTGCCACGCACGTCGAGAATTTTTTGTCCCAAAGTTGCAATATTTCCTCAGTCTTCATTAAATATATTTAAGTAGAATCCAGGCAAAACAAAGAATAAATTTGTTAAATTACTTTTCAATAATTTCTATCCAGTGGTATCATACCGACGAGTTCAGGAAAGAAAGCGACAAATTATTGTGTACGGTTTGGTCACTCGTTATGGTCCGCAATCAGTTGCCAGCGCAAGTGGTCGAGAATTTTTTTGCCCCAAAATTGCAATATTTTCTCAGTCTTCGTTAAATACATTTAAGTAGAATCCAGGCAAAACAAATAATAAATTTATTAAATTACTTCTCAATAATTTCTATCCAGTGACATCATATCGAAGAGTTTCAAAAAGAAAGCGACAAATTATTGTATACGGTTCGGTCACTCGTTATGGTCCGCAAACCAGCTGCCAGCGCAAGGGGTTAATCACTTTGCATCGCGTATAATACATTGTCCATACAAAATCGAACCACCCTTCTTTGATCATATATATATATGAAATTGTTTCTATAAAATTTCAAATTTCACATTTTGAGACTTCTGTCCTGCAAAATAGAATTCAAGAAATCTTCACTCTGCGAACCACAACCTCGAACTGCTCAAATTCCACTCTCAGTCGTGTTAGTCGCGGTCACCAGCCCCCCCCCCCCCCCCCCCCGCCGGTCATGTGGCAGGAAGGACGCGGAGCATCAGCGAAAAATTAGACGATGGAAAGCTCATCAGCGACGGGGACAGGGTGGTTATCAGAAATGGGCGGAGGCCGCGATACGAGCCTCGTCCAGCCGATAGATAATCCGTAGGCCTGTCACTGGGCGGTGGCGTTTCGAAAATTATGAATACGGACGTCATTTATAACGCTCGAACGCCACCGTCGGCCGGTACGCATTTATCTGCTGGCCTCCGTGTCCAGGAATGAATTAACGACGCTCGTCCCCGATGATGTTCCACAAAATATTTCCAACGATTCATCATTCCTGCCCGAGCGTAATTACCGTCCACCGGGGTATTTCGTCGAGGGAGTGAGAGGGTGAGGAGGAGGAAGCCGAAGGAACGTCGCCAACGATCTGGCCCGCGGTTTTTCCGGAAGCCAGCTCAAGAAAACCCACCCCTTGACGCGTTAATTGCCGTGAAACGAGCCCCTTCTTCCCGAGTTTATCGATAATCAACCAGCCAACAGTCTTCTGGACTATCTCTTCGCTGAAAACTCGAGACAGTCTTTGTGCATTCATTTGAGGTTAACTGGGATTTTTTTGTAGGTTTCTGGATTTTAGGAGGTTCTCTGGTTCTCAAACGACTGAAGCGGTGAAATCTGTATTAAGTCGCGTTTTCTATTTTTTTTTTTTTTTTTTTTTTTACTGTCAGCTTAATGAAAAAGCAAACTTCTCAAAGAATTAATAATTTCCTTTCAAT
>NW_025110711.1:96926-119851 GCF_011392965.1 Frieseomelitta varia
TTTTTTTACGGGAATATTGTTACCAAAAGAAAAGTCTTCTTATTTAATTTTGAAGAGGTTTTGGGCCTTTCGAAATTGACAATATGTCCGATGGTCATCGAAGCGTCTTATTCCTTGGTTTCTAGAAATGCTTCATCAACATTCCAGTTGTCGTCTGATTCTCACGCGTGCTCGTGATATTTTTCGTTCCTTTGGAAATTAAAGAAATACTATTTCTTGCTTCGTCGATGCCTTTAGCTTGATCAACTTCTCTCATTGTTCGCAACAGCGTCCGACGGAATTCATTCTCGATCGTGTCACATCAAAGTAAAGTGATAAATCACGAAGAAGGATTTACAGCATATTCGAAAAAGCGATTTGATTCTTGTTGAAAGCGATCGACTTTAATTATTTAGACTTTACTTAAGTGCCTTAAGAACGTTATTTCTTTTTGGAACTGTGTGTGACTGGCATTTTTGTTTCTTTAAAGTTGACGACAAACGTGCGATAAATATTACAAGGGAAGTTTACAAGGGTGTTAAAGATACGTACCGATGAGAATGAATTACAGCGCGGAATCGGACGCTAATGAATCACCTTCATTTGCAACGTTTTGTACAATTCGGTGGCTGTTGGGTTCGTGCGTCGAGTTAGATAGCAGCGATGGTAGATAAGTAACTCCACCGGACACGCCGAGGTTAGATAAATGGTGCACACCTGTTCGAAGGATTTTTCACCGGGGCCGCTTTCAGATTCATGGAGAATTTGAGGGAAACTCGCTGGGCTCGCTATTCAATACAGCAATGAATTAGCATTTCGCCGACTTCTCTGTGGGATTGTTGTATCTGCATTCACCGTGCCGCCGAGGAAACTAAATAAACCAGCATTGAGACCAGCATCTGTCCAGAGCGGAATTTCCACTGAAAATCCTTTCCCGATAACTTCGAGCAAGGGTTGCTTTAACATGTTCCGTCGTTTAATGAAATTGGAAGAGATTTGCTCTTCCACGCAAACGTTGAACCTTAGGTTGGTCAACACTGAGCTGGTTTAAAAATTTGATTTGAAAACTCTATATTCTTTCGTTCGTTTAGATCTTGTTTTTAAAAAATCTATTTGTTTTTCTTATTATTATCCGAAAGTTACTTTGCGCATTGTTTCCTGCATGAAATCGACAATCTATCTGTATTTCGTTAGAAAAAAACCTCGATCGATTACAGTACAAAATATACGTTTAGCGTTTCCAATTTACCTCGCAGTTCTCACAAATGTTCGCAGTTTCGCGTGAAAGAATTATATCCCTTTCGTTTCATTGTCGAACGTCGCGTATCCACGCGACCTATCGAGAACGTAATTATTAATCTGCCGGAGATTCGAGGCTAACGAGACACCGATCGACGTGCGGTTAAACGCACCCCAATCAGAAGAGAAATCCTCGCAGTCGCGAGCACGAGCACGCGTCTCTCCGTGAGCTGGCGATTCCAGACGCGCAACCGATCGATATGTTCTTCTTGCTAGCTAATTAATTTCCGTTAATTACCATACGCGGGGACTAACGAGGCTGAATAGGTTAAGGGAGGTATGATCGCGTTGTTTCGCCAGTTTGTTGTCGAATATTCGTTTTCTTGCCGAGAAATCGAGCGCGGACCGCATTCGACTGATCTAGTCCCAGCGCCCAGCGCTCCAATTAACCGGTTAATAACGATCTCCGTAGCTAGCACCGTAATTAGCGATAAAAATCGGCATGAATATCGATCGAGCGGTGGCACAAAGAAAACGATACTTCTCCTCGGCATTGCGTGCCCGGCATATTATTCGCAGTTTGCGGATTTTTATTCAAATTAGTATTTTTTTTTTTGTCGGATATTATGGAAAACTTTCTACTGTATATTTTATACGCGCAATTTACACAATTTTTCATATCATTTGCGGTCTGCGTGATTTCATACTTTTAAATTTCTTGTAGACAAACTCATAAAAATCCTTCGGCCTAGTTAATTGATAGTAGCAAGTCCGTAGCAAACTGTAAACATTATTCTGTAGAAATTCTGTGACAAGTTTGTTCAGTTGTCAGAGTTGTTGCGAGAATAGCACGGTTTTCTAAATCTGTTTTGGTAAATTTGTAAATTTACTTTTTCTGAATTATTAAATCTTTTTTCAAAATTTACTACGCTTGCTGAACTTTGGCGTAATATTTATAAAACAGAGAAGAACTGCATGGCTCTGTAGAATTTCTCGCGCGACAAATATTGGATAATTCGGCAAGAAATTTTCAATTCTCTTGATCCTTAGTTGAATGTATCAGAGAAATAGTTCTTCTATTGCTCCATTAATCGATCATTGGACAGCTTATGAATCTAAGTTAATTTATTACTTAAAAATTACGGAATTTCTAACATACTGACGTGTTTGTTTAACAGAACACGTCTCTCAACACAAAAGTTAGGATACATATTCAGACAATATCAAAAGTTTACTGAAACATAATTTACTAAATCTACTGCGTACTGTAATGCGTAAAAAAGACGCGATGTAACAGCGAGTAATCTGGATTTATTTACTTCTGTCGCAAGGAAGATTAATATCGAAGCGATAGCGTGTTTCACGCAGAGCTCTCTTGCGAACAGACGTGTCGCAAAAAGCGACGTACTGCCGTAACACGGAAACCGCTTGGTAGATTGAACCATAAAAGAAAATTACAGAAGAAGAACGCGCTCCTGCAATTCCATCGTCCTGCGATCCGTAATTTATCTCTTGGAAATCTCGCGGAAATTAGTAATTAGGTGCAACTTACTGGAGCAAAGAAGGAGCGAAGGGGCTTAATTGATCGGTCAGAGGTTTGTCCGGCTCGCGAAAGGGTGGCCACGCGAGAGACGCGAGATAACTGTGTCTCTCGTCGGTTCGGCGAACGTCTCTCGCGTTCCGCCGCTGTGAAACGCACGATCGATCATAAATCATGCGAACATTTAATTAGCAGAAATTAATTGGCGTTGGCAAGAAAACATAGTGAACCAGGGGCTGGTCATTAGTAAGATACGCGAATCGTCAGCGCAAGCGTCGAACAGAGCAAAAGACCGAAAACCCGTTCCGCTCTGCGTTTCATCAGCGATCATTTCACCAACGGCCAATAAGAATTTATTGCCAGCCACGATGGGGCAACTTCATCGGGAATTCATTACTCTTCTTCCCCCCCGCGGCGTATAGATAATGCGAGAGAAGGGACAAACGATTCGTGACAAATCAGTAATCAATAATGATAGTTTTATGCGAGAGAAAGTACGGAGGAACGATCGAGAAGAAAAAGTGGAATTTTCTTCAAAAAAAAATAGTACATCGAACGTGTGTACGCTCAGAAATCTCAGGACAAATATATTATATTTGTATGTTAAAAATAGTAAATGTAAATTATAAGTTACATGCAGTAAATAATACGATATTTGCAATATCAATTGCGCACTACAAAAGTGTAAATTATATGCACAATATGCAGTAAATACAACGTACATTGTTGTATTTGTAGTAAATACGGTGAAATACAATAAATGTGAAACATTTAAAACTCTGTTACTGTATATTGTATTATATCGTACTATAAAATATACATGCATCATAATTCATAACAATTGCTAAATATTAAAACTAAAAATATCCTACGATTTTTTTGAGCTGGATTGCACACACACTTGTAACTATTAGGATAGCTTTCAGCTTCATATGAATAACGATAATTTAAATTTTCGAGGAAACAGATTTATTAAAGATCAGGTAACATTTTATCCTAAGTGGTATTCAGTTTCTTTAAATCTACATAAAAATATTAAGAGAATCTTTTGAATTTCCTATAATCACCACTATGGTAGTCAATTAAAAACAACTAATTAAAAATTGTTAAGCATAAAAGAGAGATTTTATTACAATATTGGACATTCTTAAGAAATTACAATATTAATTTATTATAATGCGAATTTTTCTCTGTTTATCTTTCTTCGCGCCAGTTTCAAATCGGATAATAATTCTTAATTCTTTATTTATTCTCAAGGACAAGCTCTGCTGCCTGGAAGGCTGTGCAATCGTTAATTATCATCACTTGATTTTACTCGATCTTTACGATCCGAGATGTATCTAGGTAGAGCAAACGATTTACAACAAATCATGCAATTCATAATGAAAGTTCTACCGCGAGTTTTTAAATTTTAGGAGAAGAGCGAAGAGGAAACCAGCGTTTTAAGAGCGGCTAGAAATAACTAATTAAAAATTATCAAACAGAATCAAACGTACACGTGTACGACTGACCGCTTGATTATACCCGATGCTTACGTCGTCCACGACTAATTGCCTTCTTCTATCGCTGTTGCAATTACAGAGCGTAAAACGTGAAGCAAATCCAGTCGCTTGTCTTATCGGGAACGCGATTTACGCTATCAACCGTCGATTAATATCATTTCCATGTTAAAACTATTTCCGGAACGAGGATCTCCTGACACGTTATAGGTTACTAATTAACCTATTCCTACGACGAGAATAACATTGTAAATATTCGAATCTGTACAGCAGAGATTCTTTTCGTCAGAGGTGTTCAACTTTAACGTTCTAAAGCCTAGCTTATAAACTCGCAAACTGCTGATTGGATGTTGACTGAATATATTTTTAGAAGCCTTTAGAAGTTTCTGAGAAAATGGAATTTAAGCACGTTTAATTAAAAATTAGCGTGATTAAAGACACTTGTATGATAGCATGATAATCATAAATACAATTTAATATATATAGAAGCACAACTTAGTATATAGAAATTTAATCGTCTCAGAAAAAGAAGTCCTGGGCAAATTTTATTCTTTCGTTTTGAATCGTTTTCTCATTCTAAAATCACTCCTTTTTCAATTGTAGTACAAAATACGAAAGAGTACCTAAACATAACTTAAATATAAAATAGGTCTCACGAAACCTAAGATCGCAAAAGTTTAATCTTCAATATCCTAATATGTATATACAAAATACGAAAGAGTACCTAAACAATAACCTAATACGAAACCTAAGTATAAAGTAGATTTCACAAAGCTTAGGATCGCAAAAATTTGACTTCCAATATTCTGTATGTATATACAAAATACGAAAGAGTAGCTAACACAATACCTAAATATAAAATAGGTCTCACAAAACCTAGGATTGCAAAAGTTTAATCTTCAATATCCTAATATGTATATACAAAATACGAAAGAGTACCTAAATAATAACCTAATACGAAACTTAAGTATAAAGTAGATTTCACAAAGCTTAGGATCGCAAAAATTTGACTTCCAGTATTCTCTGTATGTATATACAAAATACGAAAGAGTACCTAGTACAAAACCTAAATATAAAGTAGATTTCACAAAGCTTAGGATCGCAAAAACTTCCAATATTCTGTATATATATACGAAATACGTAGTACAAAACCTAAATATAAAGTAGCTCTAACAAAACCTGGGATCGCAAAAGTTTAATCTTCAATATCCTAATATGTATATACAAAATACGAAAGAGTACCTAATACAAAATCTAAATATAACATAGGTTTCACAAAACTTAAGATCGCAAAAGTTTAACTTCCAATATCCTAATATGTATATACAAAATACGAAAAAAGTGTCACCTAATACGAAACCTAAGTAGAAAGTAGATTTCACAAAGCTTAGGATCGCAGAAACTTAACTTCCAATATTCTGCATGTATATACAAAATACGAAAGAGTACCTAACACAAAACCTAAACACAAAAATAGATCTCACAGAATCTAGGCTCGCGAAATTTTGGCTTTTCCAATATCCTGGCGAATTATTTCTTCGACAAATACTCTAGCGAACGCCTCGCGTTTCGAGTGTCGCAAGCACCCGGGTTGAAACACTTCCGTGTGCCACGTGGCCCCCGCTAGACAATACCAAACCGAACCAGAACGCGTACACACATGCATACGGATGTACACGCGAGCGAGAAAACGAAAGAGAGGCAAAGTTTCGCCGAGCAGCCTGGCGAGAGACAGAGGCCGCAGGTGCTTTGTCCACGCGCTACGCAGAAAGTCACGGCGCAAGATATATTTCCCCGTTGATCCTAGCGAGCGTTTAATTAGCAGAAATTAATTAGCCTCTAAGAGGAACATATTGATCGGTTATGTGAGCGGACTGGCCGAGCAGGCTGGTCGATAGCGGCGAAACGGGCAACGGGCGGCCAGAATGGAAGACGTAATACCCGATGTCGCGACAGATCCGTTGAACAATGCCGCCAGCAACGTTCCCCGCTTTTTGTCCACCGGCCGATCGTTAATTAGCGCGTGGAATTTCGCTGTTGCCCCGGTCCGTTGCCGCGAAATCGTCATCCTTTCGACTCGGTCCTCGAGTCGAAACGGCAGCTTTTTGCGATGGACTCGGACCATCGGCCAGCAATCGTCCGCAGACTTTACCGATTCACATCGTCTCGATGGTACGACACCGGAGTATCGACGATAACGATGACTCCTCTCTTCGTACCGTTAACGCCACAACTAACTGAGTGCTCGAAAAGATCAGTTTGTTCTACTTTTCGTAGAAATTTGAACGATGGATGAAATTGGATTCGTGTTTCTTTTCATTATTACGTATTTATTTTATAAACCTATCTCTGCTACTTCCTTCGACACACGGGTTTCATACTTTGCGCGTGGGAGGTATCGACGACACAATGCGGAAAATTCCTCCTTAACCCATATGCAGCGCGTATCAGAATATTAGCATAGCAGAATACTAAGCGCGGCATAAATTAGAACAGCGAATGAATTGATCGAACGAGGAACTTTACATTTATAATTGATTATAAATAATTGTCGTGCCCATAGTTTGAGAAACAACTGAACCTTGTTGAAAAGAACGACAACAAAATAAGATCTATGGCTGAAAAATAAGACAGCACAGTGCTGCTAATGTCCAATCCATTGCGCACGAGGTTATGTTAGTGTCTCACAGTGAATGGTGAGAAAAAAATTGTCTCGTAAAAATTCATTATTTCGACAGACAAATACATTAACCCATTGCGCTGGCAACTGGTCCGCGGACCATAACGAGTGACCGAACCGTACACAATAATTCGTCGCTTTCTTTTCCTTTTGAACTCGTCGAACTTCTTTTTCTTCTATCGCCGGAAGTAATAAACTTATCGTTTGTTTCGCCTTGGTTGCATTTAAATATACTTGAAACCGAGAAAGTGTTGCAATTTGGGACAAAAAATTCCCGACGTGCGTGTCATTCCAGCGCAAGAGGTTAACGGTAACAGGGACGTCACTCGCGATCGTTCGCGACTCTCCTCTTTTACAGAGTAAACCAAGCTTCCAGGTAAACAAGCAGCAATTAGCTTCTTTCCTCGTAGAATCGGCAAAAGTTATAAACGTACGGTTGTGGATACACATACGGCGTAGTTTCGTTTAAAATTCCACGACGGCGAGAGACAACCGTCTCTTCATCCGAAAGAAAGAATCCGTGACAAAACGAGAGCCGACCATCGGCAGCATCCGGTGCTAATGACACGTGAGTACGAGTTAATCATCGGAACACGGACGATAATCACCGGTCGTCGTCGGATGAATGGCGAGCGAATACAGGGGGAGACAATTTCTTTTTAACGATTCAATTTCACCGGTCGTTTGGCGGGTGAGAGACCGTTTCCATCGACGGGCCCTCGATTTCGCTTCTATAAATTGGGGATTAACGACGAGGCGGCCGACGCTGATTGCGCGGAGAAACGCGTGTGCGCACGCACGGATCGACGACTGGATAATTTATGTGAACACGATCGGTCGGAGAGCGCGATCGTTAACGCGAAACGAGCTTGGATTTTCGCGCTGCGAGAGTCCCGATCGTTTGCTCTTTCTTTCTTTTTTTTTTTTTTTTCTTTCCTCTCCTCTCGCCAACGATTTCTTGTCGTCAACGAACGTCGTGCTTACTCGCTCCGTTCGTCGAACCTGAGGTGAATTTTTGTCAGATGCTCCGGCAGAATTTTCCTGGCGATGAAGAGGAACGATCTCTCGTTTAAATACATTGGTATCGCTATTAAACGTTAATAGAAAGGAATGATACATTTTACAGTACAAATTGACATTATGTCTGCCTAATTGCAAGGTAGAGAATAAGATTACAAAATATTACTCGAGTAATAATTGAGTAATCTGTTTATCGTTAACTGTCGATCTTTCGTTTCGGTTATCTGATCGAGATTCTCTCTGGGACGATAAACTTTTTGTTTGTGAAAGCCGGACCGAAACTTAGATGCAAAGATTCGAGAACTGTAACAGAGTCGAGCGCGTTCAAGGGTATTAAAAATGAAAGCACAAGTGTAATATTATCGTCCGTTTTTATTTTTTATTTCTTTGTCTGTCAATTTGTGTTGAAATGAAAAGTTTATTTCGCGCACAGTCTGAGGTGTTTCGAGGAAACGAAGTTACGTAAAATCGGTTCAACGAACCGAGCCGAGATTGGCAAAGGGAGGAAATCGATAAAAATTTGGCGCGTTTTCATTGGGCGCGTCGGCCGCGCGTTAATTAACGGTCGCCGGGCGAACGTTATCAGCAGCTCGCAGATAATTATTATGCGATGCATACACGGGAATAACGTGCCGATAATTTCGCACCATTCGAACAAATCTGCGCAAACATGATTAATATTACGAACTTTGTAATGCTATCGGATATTCGAGAGGATTCTCGTTCGTTTCTATCGCGTTCGATGACATAATTAACGATAAACGACGATACAATACCATCGTCGATCTCCCTCTCGCCTACCGCGGCGATCTCTCCACTGGCGTAATACATTTTTAACCGATCGAGAGAGAAAAACAAATGAGAAAGAAAGGATCGTATGTACTAACATGGATAAATAATTAGACTTGATTAAAAACTTGATATTTTCGTTACGACTGATAGTTTAGATATTCAAGTTTCACGTTCATTTTCACTAAATAAAGATTTTTCAACGTGGTCAGTATATATTTAAACTTCTTTCTTAAATTTCAAGGAAAATATGAGTATGTGTTTCGAAATACGTGTATGTCAAAATCACCTCAGTCGCCTAATTATTGTGATATTGGCTATTCTTTTCATCAACGTTAAGTACAAATTAAAAAGACTCGGTTGAAATGTTATTGTATAATAATTTCAATGTGTGTCCAAATATACTTTTCTATATATGCACGGCAACGTATAGAAGAATGGCGTGGCTAAGTAAGCAAGCGTGAATATCTATGAATATATTTATCACTAACGAGAAAATATATAATCGCGACTTCCCTCGTCTCCTGCTCTGTTTTTTTTTTTTTTCATCGTTTCTCACCAGCGCAGCTGCGACGACATTGAACGATTTATCAACCCACGGTAGTTGGACAATAATTACACGAGTCATCGACTCGCGAGGCAATATTCTATCCTGAGCCTGAGAGTAGATATCTTAATTCACCTTCCTAATGTTATCGCGTTAATTATTCCGCGTGTACATCGTTCAATCGCTTTTCAGTTCGATAGTACACATATTCCCTCGTATAGCGATCGAATTTTATGTTATTTATGATGGTAGTTTACAAACGTTTCTTCTTGAACTCGTCGTGTACCGCCACCTCACGTAATTATTCTAGTTCTATCTAGTCAATCGATACTTAATTTTCTTAACAACTTATACAGAAAATTTACTACTCTTTCATAAATGTGATTAATAAATCATTGATCCATTGTAATCGAGAACGCGTAACATTCCGTTTCTAAATTGCTAATTTCTATTTAACACTTGTGTTTTAATCGTTACATCGATATTTTCAAATTCATTCCTTATTTTCTCGCCCATTCCTTTGAACATTTAACACTTTCTTGGACAATACAACGTGCCTCGCAGGTCCACCGACTTTAAACAAAAATTTAGAAATCGATTCTGCCAAAATATTTTTCAAAAGATTTAATACTGTCCTTCGATTCTATTCTATAAAGACACAACGAAGTTATTCCGCCTATAAATCTATAGTAATTGTAAATAATAATATTTTTTATTCTTTTTGCAAGTTTATGTTTTAAAAAATATAAATGACTCGAAGTAACAAAAAATCCTGAAATAATTAAAGTAAATGTATTTAGTAAAGGAACTTCAGTATAATTAAATACTTTAATTATTTTAGGAGGTCATATTATATTAATTTCAATTGATGGAGAAATTGATCTACGAAAAAGATGTTCAAAAGGATGAAAGAAAAAAAAAAAAAAAATTCTGAGGTAACAAATATAATTATTCTAAATTTTTATATTATTTCAATATAAAATGTACGATTACCTATAAGTGTTCTTTCACGAGTAATATCTCGAAATCAGAAACTTTAATTACAATTAAATTTATAAATATAATTATTAATAAAAAATATATTTTTTGTATATTAATTCACAAAATAATTCAAGCGTTAATTTCCTCGTTCAACTACCCAACACTCGATTTCACACCCCTCCCAAAAACTCCCCCCCCCCCCCCCCCCCCGTCCTTCGAATAAATCTCCAATTCGCCGGATAATTCGCAAACATCGAGGCGAACGTACCAAAGTCTCGATTCAATTCGTGTTTCGTCACTGATCGTCAGTTTTTCTTTTTTTCTTTTGTTTCTCGGATGGGCTTTCCAGGCGACCTGAGGCTGCCAGGACCGGGGCCAGGGCCGGTCAGGTGCACCCTGAGGAAGCACAAGCCGAATCGGAAGCCGAGGACGCCGTTCACCACGCAGCAGCTGCTCTCCCTGGAGAAAAAGTTTCGCGAAAAGCAGTACCTAACGATCGCCGAACGGGCGGAATTCTCGTCGTCCCTTCACCTCACGGAAACGCAGGTGAGACCGGTCGGGAGATGTTAGCCATTAAGCTCGCAACCGCCGCGAATTACAATTAACCATCGAAGCGGCGAAGTTTATTTTCTACTCGTGGAAATTACTCCAGCCAAGCGTGAAGACAGAGAGAGAGAGAGAGAGAAATCTCATCTGTTCAGTCACTACGCGGAATATCGCTTCGAGAAATTATACGCGTGCATCGACGAAGGTTTCACGATCGTAAATTTGTACCTGACCTTCGAGTCACTCGCGCGAGAATGACAGACGCTTCGAACTCGTCATCGTGGATTATTGTCCATTAGGTATCGGGGAATATAGCGAAATACCGTTTGAGTTAAACGTTTCTGGGATTAGCAAATGGTCCCGATAATGGCAGATTTACTGGCTATCTCCTTTACCTTCTCTCATTAGCTCCGACGATTCCGGGCTAACGCGCGGAAAACTCAGGTTGTTTCGCTCTTTTACGACGCACGTTGCTATTCGCTTCGAGCAGGTGAAAGTGTTCAAACGTTCAGTGGAAATTTCACGAACGTATCGCGTGTGATTATCTTGAAATTTTATTAACGTCGTTCAATACACGAGACACGAGACACTGTTGAGTTTGAAATCTTCGTCGGGAAACGTGCGTGAAAAATTTATAGAAACGTTCGACGCGAGTCTCACATCAGTGCTAAATTTTCAAGTCTTTCGTACGAAAATTCTTTTACAAAGATTCAGAGATACACAACTGAAACTCTCTTCGACCTTACAACTCGAGTAACAGAAGCTCGCTCGTGAACGTTTCCACGAACAAGCGAGCGAGAGCCAAGTTCCGGCGTAAAGTAATTTTAATCGATCGTTCGAAGAGATACAATGGGATGAAAAATTGAGTCGAAATTTTCTAACAAAAATTTATAATTCAACAAAAATTTCTAAGAAGAATATTTTTCATTGTTAAATAAAGTATAAAAACATGAAAATAAACTTGACTATCTGATTCTTTATAGTTTTAGGAAACTGAAGCTATTTTTTGACTTTTAATATTAGGTTTCTTCCTGGCTGAAAAAATTAAAAAACATAGAATCAATTTTGCACCAGAATTTTTTCATAGTCAGATTTACAGGCTTTATCATACCTTAATATTTTGCTCATAAGCCATTTGCTTAGATAATAGCTCTAATACGTCTTGGCACACTTCCAAACAGTCTTGAGCAGAAATCAGATGGCATTTGATTCCACTGTTCTATAACACGAGCATGTAGTTCCACTACTGAGCTACGAGGAGATTTGTATACGTCAAGAATTTTTTTTTCAATATACCCTATAGATTTTCGATGGGATTTACCCAAACCTAATCTTAAAAGTTAAAAAAATAGCTTCAGTTTCCTAAAACTATCAAGAATCAGATAGTCAAGTTTCATTTTCATGTTTTTATATTTTATTTAACAATAAAAAATATTCTTCTTAAAAATTTTTGTTACTGTCTCAATTTTGCACTCCAGTGTATGTATTAGACGCTTGTAGTATAAGTATCGTGGCAGGCTTACGAGTGAATGCGTAGAATTGGAGCTTATCTCGAAAGAAACGGCTGCGAAACGATTCTCGGAAACGCGCGGATAGAGAAAGCAGCGGTCGAAGAAGAAAAAAATCGCTCTCGCACGCAACGAAACAAACACACATTTTCTTCGAAAGCCCATCCACGTGAACTTGCGATTCGCTTGGCCGCAATGCGTTGTTCCTATTCGTTCTTCTGCCTCTACTTTCTCGCGGTGCAGTAGATTATTCCCCTCTGCTCTCCTTCGTTTCTGTTTATGCCATTCCTCTTTGTTTCGTAATTGCCCGGCCAGTACGCCCAGGATCAAAACGAGCAAATTCTCTCTCTCGTCTGGCTCTCGCGCATCAGATACGTCACATCCAGGCGGGTAATTACACACCCTTCTACGGGCTCCGCCGGCAATTAACGTGATTGACGTTAATTAAATTGAACGTAATGAAATGATATTATGTGTAATTTTTATATCAGCCGAAATGATCAGCGCTCATTTGGCACGGCGATGGCAGGGGATCGGTTCGCCCCGAATTGTTGTTTCCCTCGCGTTGCACGCGCGACAGTGCAAGATGCAAGTTAAAATGCCGAATGCAACGAGCAGCTCTCTTCGCTTTCTCGATTTTTATATTTTGCAAAACTCGAGAACCGACGATTCTATTCGTGCGCGATGAGTCTATAAGAATGAAAGAACATTCTTTTTTTTTCTTGTTTGAGATTTCGTTCTTGAAAATTACAAGTATACTTTGTCAAATAAACTAGGTATATGATTTTAACCCTTTGACATATAAAAAAAATTTTATTTTAACATTTGTGTAAACTTGGCAAAGGTAATTTTTATCCTCTATAATATTTATACCGCGAAACATTATAAACACAATACTTACAAACGAAATTAATAAAAAACGACGAAAGAACAAATTAATAATTCAATAGCTCTTAGGAAACGCACTCCTAGACGTTATTGTATGTCAAAGAGTTAAAAGTGATGTTCGTCAAGCAACCTGAAATTTCTGATTGAGTGAACAGAGAGTTTGAAAACAAAAAATTTTTCCATTCCTTTTTTCCGTTTCAAGAAAATAGGTACGCGATTAGTGTTAATAATTGTCTCGATACTCCTAGAATCTATTTCGTTGTATAAAAGAGATTTAATCACTTTCAAATTTAAACAGTATAATTTCAGTGAGTCTGTAAACAGTGTTAATGAAACGTAATGTGTTCATAAAATGTATCTACAAGTATTCGAATTCTCTCGCGAGCCACTGAAAAACATTGAAAAATATTCGAAAGACTTACGTACAAGTGCCACGTGTTGATGAGATTAATCCACAGTTCCAAAAGTTGATACATCGATACGCTTATTACACGCACCTGGAAATAAAACGAGAACGTTACGAAAAGTTTTTATCGGGCGCAGGAGCAAAGTAGCGAGCGCGGTGATTAGCCGTCTGACCCTAACATTCTGGTTCTACTTCTAATTTGTACCAGACGCAGTGGCGGTGAACTGTTTCCTTCGCTGATAATAACGAAATATACACGGCTCTGTCGGCATATTAATTAACCGAACCACCACGACCGACGTTCGTTGCGAGTGCAAGAGTATCTCTGGAAATTGATCGTGTCTTACGAGACGAAATTTGTCAGGCGAATCGTAAATTCTTGCTCGACTGGCTCGGTTGGCTCGGGCTGCCTTTGCCATTGGGCAATCACGACCGAAAAACACAAGATCGTTCAATCAGAAATAGACGAATTGGTTACCTTTGAGATGGAAAGAGAAATCGTTTCGACTTAACTCGCTTGCGTTGCTCGGTCAACGAAAAACATTTAAATGATTAAAAATAAAGGAAGATCTTTGACACGAAAACTCAGAAAATGAAACTTTAGCATCTCTGCCCTTGAAAATTCGTAATCGATAAAAGAAGTTACTTCTCTTAATTAATCAAAGACTATTACGTGGCAAAATATTCATCGGTTGTTCGCAACTTTCGTCGATAATTGATAAGTTTATCGCCGCATGAAAGTTGATATGACAAATAATCGATAAATCTCTTGCACTTTGTTGCAACTATACGAAAGCCGTCGTTTAAAAAAGTTTAATTTTTCTCTCAAAAGCTACAAAGTAAAATCGAAAAAATATTTAAACAAGAAAACAATCACACTGCTACATGTAACTCCGGTTATGGATTTCTGAACTTTTCCCTGTCCGAATAAAAGTTGTGAAAACGATTCCACGTGCAAACAATTTGAAGACAACACGAACGAAAGATTGCCCAATAACGAACGATCGTTCGAACAGGAGAAGAGAGAAAAATCGCAAAGCCACGCAATAAAATTGACCAACCGCCAGTTGAAGCCAGGTTTCTAGACCAGTGTACTCGCTTGTCTCGCAAACACGTGTCCCGCAAGCCAGGCCAAAAAGACAATCGCGATGAGGCTATTATCGCTCGGCTCTGGCTAGCGTGTTCGAATACACTTTGCGTATTCATTACAATGCATCAGACGAAATGAAGCCTCGGATCCCGTTCATTTGCTTAGATAAGCTACGATCGTCCCGTCGCCTCCTCGTTGTCCTCCTCCGTCCTTCCGAAACAGAGCCACGGATCGCCACCACCCAGGCCACAGCCAGGCGCTCTCCTCTCATTATTCACCCGCGACGAAGAGGTATGTTCGCGATTTGGGTTGCGATATTCGCGCGGTTAGAATGCAACAGCCGACGTTCGTGGAAATAATTTTGCGGGAGACGGTTCGCTGCCTGCCACATCCATGGAAATTCATCGTCCTCTCTCTCTCTCTCTCTCTCTCTCTCTCTCTCTCTCTCTCTCTCTCTCTCTCTCTTTCTCTCAAGAAAGTGATCGATCCCTCCTGGAACGACGATTCGATGTTGTTGTTTCGCGTGTTTGAAAAATGATTCACTACGGAGAAGAGAGACAATTGTATCGTGATTCGCTCAATGTAGCTTTCTTAGATAAATTGGGCGTCTGTCATTTGTTTGGAGCTTCGACACGTTCAGATTCTTTAAGGGGGCAGGACAGTTCGACGGGGGCCTAAAAATTACGAATACTTTGGAGGGCTAGTGGAAACAAAAGTACATATTTGATCGGCAGGAGCTTTCGTGGTTTATTTGAACAGATTATGAGCTATAAAACACAACATTAAAAGAGAAAAAAAGAGGGCTCTTATTTAACTTTTAACGACATAAGTTTTTTTTTACATTGTCTATCGGTGTGCATGATTCCAGCCAAACAAGATTTGTTGCAAGAGAAAGGCAGAAAAAGTTCGAAAGTAAGCAATATTCTCTAGGGATTGACGATCCAACATTTTCATTTCTATGAAAATTATGAAAATAGTAGCTATTTGTTTTTGATGCATTTATGCCGAAAATTTCTACGTTTTTTGCTTGTATTTTTCGAAATTGTTAAAAATTAAAAAATGTTCGATCGTCAATCCCTAGTAAATGTTACGTTAAAGATACGCACCAAGTTTCATAGTAATCGGTTGGTTAGGTTCCGAGATATCTTGCACGCCGTTTCTAAAAACCTAGTTTCGAGAAAAACGCGTTTCTCAGAACGTCATTTTTCATATGTATCCTTACTTACATCGCGACTCACAGTTCTTACAATTCACAACTAAATTGAATCCCCAAATCCCCTAATATTCGATTCACCAAAAATAAATATTTGAATCAGACGATTTATACTTTATAATACTGCTTAAAATTGTAAACAATGATACAAATTCAATTATTCTGTATCCGTGGATTTATTATTATACCCCAAAATAACTCGTTTTAAAGGAACTTTTGCATCTTATTTCTAAGACTTCAAGCTACTGTTCAAGAAAAAAAAAAAACTCGATTTTTGAAAATTTCAAACTGTCCTTAATCGAAATTTATACAAGAGCAAGTTTGCTTCTTTATATGTTTTTTTAAAGGCTACGTGCTCGGAGATCATTGGCACTGGATTGCAATCGGTGTGTGCAGTTTTTTTTGAAAGTCGTGGGTTCAAAATTAACGGTGCAGAACGTTGAAAATTGCGATAATTTCTCACTTCCCGTACGAGCTTCTCCTCTGTTCATACCTCTGTAACTTTCGTTACAAACTTACGTTACAAACGCATCTTACATATGTATACATATACACAATCGGGTAATATATCGCGCGTAAGTGAATAAAATGAAAATAAAGATCACAGTTTACTCCCGGCGGAATAAAAGTTTGATCCAGGCCGTGGATGGTGAACTCCAGGTGCGTGGTGTAACAAAGGAAACGCCGTTGGATTACTCGCGTCCCTGGAAAATTGCGCGTTAACTGTCGATGGTTGAAGCGTCAGGGCACAACCGTGAAAAACAGGAAGTCGTTGGCGAAGAGAAAAACCCCTGGCTCTGGTATACATATATCGCAATATGTCTCTCCACCGGGTGAAACACTAACGATTTGATTGCGCATTGTCACGCGACGCGAGATTTCTACTTTCTAAACGACAAGATGTATCCTCAGTTACGTGCACGCGTCGCGCAGACTGTCTGCCTCGACATCTTTGGCTTTGTTTATTTAAGAGTCACGCGATTCACATCGTTTCTCCTTTTTCTTTTTTTTTTTTTTTCTTTTTGAACTCGCGTCTGCGAGTTCTTATTTACCCCTTGTAACCCGGCGAAACGTTATGCCCGTTTCAGCGATCAGATTACCGCTCCTTGAACTCGTTACGCGTGCTCCAGGGTGCTTAATGCTAATTCCCCGCCGGTGAGCTGCGTAGCCTGGCGCGCATTACGCTCGATAAAAATAATGGTAACGAGAATAATAACGGCGATAATAGGAAGATTGTTGTCGTTTATACACGCGGGCCACTCGGATATTACCGCTCGGATGACGGACTAAGTGTCTCACTGGCCAGAGTGTTTCTCAAATATCCTTAAATATCCTCGACAGTGCACACAAACGGTGCTTCAACCTCGAACAATTCAAACAAACCTCTCGGATCATTTCGAGTGGTTTAATTATAAAAACGATTCCTTTGTCCGGCTGGGGAAAAAAGTTTCATCGAAACGGCCACACCGCTTTCGCCGCGTACGTTGAAGTCTCGGTAACGATGAAAGCAATTGGGAATTTGTTGGGAATTCGATGATACGAACGAACTGATTCGCTTGATACGCTCGTCTAATTAACAACACCAAGGTGAACACGGATGAAAATTAATTTAACTGGCCGCTTGCATAACCAGCGAGGACGTGAAATTTTCCAGCGAACGATCTCTGCAGGAAAATTGCGAACATTCGTCGTAAAAATCGGTGTTAAACGACGGATGTCACACGTATGACTCGTTGTCGTATAAAAAGTTCGTAGAATATATTTACATTTGCGTCTGGGCATTATTTGAACTCGATCTGTTATTGCGCGTTCACTTGTACTTATTTTAAGGTAAATCGAGTAAAATGTTTTTTATTCATGTATTATTATTTATTTTTTATAATTTAAAGCAAGTTTGCATTATCAACCTCAGCGTGACATGTGAATTCAAGGTTAGCATAGAATCGTGAAATTGGCGAGAATATTATCAACAAGACGAATATAATTTTAAGAAAGAAATGAACGTTTCTCATCGAGTAATAGCAAGAAAAATGAGTAGTAAATCAAACTCAGTAAATAAAACGATCGTTGCAAAAATTTTCCACGTGCCTTCTGCGATTCGATGATTCGCGACGCAGCAGAAACGATTCAATGTTTCTCATTCATTTATTATTATCATTGTATAATTTATTTTTCATAATTTTTAAAACGAGTTTCATAGCAAATTAGTATCACCTCCAACGTGACACGATAGCTCCAACGTCAGGTCACGAAACTGAGGAGAATATTTATTAACACGATGAACATAATTTGAAGAAAGAAGTGAACGTTTCTCATCGAGTAACAGCGAGAAAGGTGATCTCAGTAAATGAACGATCGTTGGAAAAATTTTCTACGCGGCTTCTGCGATTCGATGATTCGCGACGCGGTTCGGAGCAGAGGAGTGCACCGCTCTTCTGTCCAAACAGAAAAATCGACCGGCGACTGTGCAAACACAATTAACCACGCCGAGAGAACGGGCCCCGGAGCCTATACGCGAATTCGAGTCGCGTATTTTTCCACGTAGCAAGTTTCCAACTACATCGACGAATTCCATTGGCTCGCACGGCACGACCGGCTGCTTTCACCAATTTGAGCCGGCTAATTACGCGCTAAATAGCCGTTCATGCAGCACCGTGGTGCGCCTATTTTCTCTCTGCTTTCGTCCATCTCTCTCTCTCTCTCTCTCTCTCTCTCTCTCTCTCTGCCTCTCTCCCGATCCCGTCGCGTCCCTTGTTAGACCTGCTTACGTACCGCGCGGCTTGATCGATAGCGTAATTATTTAATTACGTATCGACGCGCTCCTCCCGCCTCTGTCTGTTCACCGCCGGCCGTTTTCTACTTCG
The DNA here is from genome assembly GCF_011392965.1 of Frieseomelitta varia. Taxonomy (NCBI): domain Eukaryota; kingdom Metazoa; phylum Arthropoda; class Insecta; order Hymenoptera; family Apidae; genus Frieseomelitta; species Frieseomelitta varia. The sequence continues at coordinate 115,716 of NW_025110711.1, forward strand.
GCTGGCATCGACCAGGTTTCCCCAGACCGGTCGGCCAACCACCGGCTGACAAGCGACACGGTGAAAATCGATCTTGGGCAACTGCGGATGGAGCTGTGCGCGATGGAGGCTAGTAATTAAAAAGTTGTGCCTTGGGTGTTGATCGAAGATAACGTTACACACGCCCGGCGAAGCAAGTTCCGAACGATCGAACGAAATTTTGAAGGTTTGCTCGTCTGCCAATAATAGGAACGATTGATTTTTCAGTGATCCTTCACGAAGAAGAAATCCTTCGCATCGTCTCGAATAGTGAGAAATGGAATGAACAGAGAGAGAAAGACTCCTTAACGTGCAAATTGTTCAATTGTTTGATGAACAATAGATTTTACGAATGTCTGATTAGATTGTAATCCATCTGTTTCTAGAGTCAACCCTCTTCCACTTACTTCACTTGCTTGTAAATGAGATCAATTTTTCTATGAAATTCAATTTGTGGCTACGAAATAATTGATCACGTTCTACTTATATTTTTTTGAAATACACATCTCCTTCTACTTATATTTTCACCATGAAACACACATCCAGAAAATTCAAATAATTGTAAAAATGATACGAAATAATTTTCAGTAATAAATGCTTATGTCCTATATAAATTAAATTTATTTAAAAAAAAAAAAAAACAAAATATAAATAAATACGACAAACATTTAATTTCTAACTATATATGAATTTTTTTTATTTTACAAAAAAAAATAATATATTTAGATCATTTATTTTCGAGATAATTAAATCATTAAAATAAATTAATTAACCCTGACACAGAAGGTAGAAAATAAATTTTACTTATTTATTTAAAAAAAAAAAAAATTCATTCTCATTACTTTTAACTATTAATAATATTATTCGTTTCAAATCATTACTAAAATATATTCTTATTATAAAACTTTATTAAATTAATATATTAAATATATATATAATATATATAATTATTTTAAATATATATATAATAATATATTAATATATATTATACTTATTTATTTAAAAAAAAAATTCATTCTCATTACTTTTAACTATTCATAATATTATTCATTACTAAAATATATTCTTATTATAAAACCTTATTAAATTAATATATTAAATATATATATAATATATTAATATATTATAATAATTAAATTATATGCATGTACAATATAAATAATACTAGAGGGCAATGCTCTGAAAAACAGCTCAAATTCAGATGAAATTCAGATTTTCCACAACGAGAAATTTAACCCTCGGTGATCTCTCCCCTCTGTTGCAGGTGAAAATCTGGTTTCAAAACAGACGGGCGAAGGCGAAGCGGCTGCAGGAAGCAGAGATCGAGAAGCTGAGGCTTTCGGCGAGGCCGTTGTTACACCCGAGTTTCGGCTCTGGCCTGATGTTCTCCGGAGTGGGGCCTCCCGGAACACCAGGAGTGCCTCCCTTCATCGCGGCGGCCATGGCTAGGCACACCCATGTCGCGGCCGCGGCAGCCATGTTCATGGGGCCCCCTGGACACAGGCCTTAATAAGGCAGAGTCGAGCTGCCAAGAGCCCAAGTCGCTCGTACCTTGGCCAGTCTGCTTCTTCCGCACTGGCGAACCGCGCAAGAAACCTCTCTCGTTGCGAGATTCAATCAAGCTCGCTGAATCGACTGAACTACCGGCGGCTCGTCTGATTTCGTTAGAAGAGAGAGAGAGAGAGAGAGAAAGGGTTCAATGGAACTGATCATGGTGTAACTCGATGATCGAAAGGTGGAAACAACAAAGACTGGAGGAGTCTGTGATGATTCGTAAAATGGTGACGGGTTTGGAGAATCAAGGTTGAAGTTCCGAGTGAATGAAATTGCTGGAAAAGAGGAAGCGCGCTGCCTTTACCGAGACAAAACAATTTACCGAGATAAAACAAAAAGGCAAACTGAGAAAACGAGCGTCTCTGGAATCCGTGGTAACGAATAGTGATCTGTGACCGTGGCCAGCGACAGAAAAGAAAAATAGAATAACGCTAGAGGCGAGAAGTTTTCCATCAGATACGCAAATTCAACAACAACCGTAACCTGTGTTCCATTTCGAAATAAGTTCCGGGCCAAAATCAGTGATTTTAATTTACGTTCGGTGAACATTCGACAAAATTCCCACTTTCCGGTTCTCGTGTCTCGATTGAGAAGCCTTCGCTCACGCGACAAAATAATTTCGGTGAAACTATATCGAAGATCTCGACGAAGCCGCGATCTTCAAGCCCGTCACCTTCTGGCGAACCTCGAAATCGAAGAAATCGATCTCGTTCTCTCCCCCCGTCGAGCCTCAATGAAAGCTAATTCAGTGACAAGTGATCCGGCACGGACGCGGTGGAAATTGTAAACGGCGTGAGTTTCGAAGCGCGACACGTGAACGCGCGATGTTCGTCGCTCGTCGTAGAAAGCGACGAAAGAGTTCAGCTCCGGCGTTCTCGCGAAACGATAAATCGACGGTGACTTTTACCCGCCGCCAGATCGTTCTGGCCGGGGCCAGAAACGTGAGACACCGAGAGCTCCAGTCTCTCTTTTATTTCTTTCTTTTTCTCTCTCTCTCTCTCTCTTCTTTCTACTTTCGCGCGTCCTCGTGCCGCGGCACGAATGATTTCGTTCCACGCGAAACAGACTCTCTGGGGCGGTAAATAAATCCTAGATTAACTCGATGCTGACGAACGACTCCCGTCGTTGATATCACCGCTGCGGTTTCGATAGGTTTTCGTCCTTCTGAATTCTCGATTTTAGTTTAATAGTTTAATAGTGGGAATTTGTGCTCGATTTATATTTAAATTAAAATGGAGGTCTTCGAATATAATGGCATCAAATTCTTTTAAAATTAACGAAGTAGTTAAAATTTGTGGTCAATTTGTATGAAACTAAAATGGAAGTCAGTTCTTCTTTGCAATTTTTGTAACACGATAAGATAACAGAGAATCGCACAAGTCTTCGAATATAATGGTATCAAGTTGTTTTAAAATTAACAAAGTAGTTAAAATTTGTGCTCAATTTATATCAAATTAAGATGGAAGTCAGTTCTTCTTTGCAATTTTGGAAACACGATAAGATAACAGAGAATCGCACAAGTCTTCGAATATAATGGTGTCAAATTGTTTTAAAATTAACAGAATAGTTAAAATTTGTGCTCAGTTTGTATCAAAATAAAATGGAAGTTCTTCTTTGCAATTTTGGAAACACGATAAGATAACAGAGAATCGCACAAGTCTTTGAATGTAATAATATCAAATTGTTTTAAAATTAACAAAATAGTTAAAATTTGTGCTCAGTTTGTATCAAACTAAAATGGAAGTCAGTTCTTCTTTGCAACTTTGGAAACACACAGTGAGATAACAGAAAATCGCACAACACAATGGCACCAAATTGTTTTAAATTTAAGAAAATAGTCAAAAGTTGTTCGTCCGCCTATCGAGCCTGATCGCGACTGCATTTAGAACGCATTTTTTTCAAGGCGTCTGATCTCAGTGAAAAGGGTGGGGGAGAAGAGAAAATGGCACGAAACCAATGTACATATATTGTAAATAAGCCTGTATCGAATCGCGTGAGTGTACGTATGTATATATAAATATTAATATATCGACGCGTGTACAGGACGTTCGAGTTCCGATTAATCGCGATGCGAATGAAGGAGAAAACGCGAAAAACGAGAACCGGGGCCGACCGACGAGAAAGAGTAGAAATCGAGGGACAAGCGACGTTGCTGACACCGTTCGTTTCAATTAGCCCTGAGCTCCTTCGGTTCGTTTATCCCCCGGAGGGAAATTTACGGGTGACGATATTATATGACCGACTATAGGTCGGAGAAGAGGAAAGGAAAAGAAGCTACGTAGCCGATGACTCCACGCTAGAACAGCTCGAGTAGAATCCCAGCTCCTTCAACCCTCCCAGAATCCTCCTTTAACGATCGCATCGAACCGCGTCGAGAAGTTCGACGGCTCGAACGCGCAGAGACTCGAAATTGGCAACTTGACACGCCGACACCGAGCAACGATGAACGCGAACAAATTATCTAAAAGAAAGAGTGAAAAAAAAAAAAAAATAAAAATTCGCGCGTTTCACGATGGAAATTCTTCGACTAGATTCGAGCGTCAAATGAGTTTTCTTTTCTTTTT